>NC_048231.1:54751389-55051389 GCF_002007445.2 Ailuropoda melanoleuca
TCTCAAAATCATTTCTTAAAGAGACTATCCTTTCCCCAGTGGAAAGAAAGAGAGAGAGAGAGAGGGAGAAAGAAGAAAGAAGAAAGAAAGAAAGAAGGAAAGAAAGAAAGAAAGAAAGAAAGAAAGAAAGAAAGAAAGAGAAAGAAATCATATCCATGACAATTTAAGAAATTGACACATTAATTTAAAACTTACTCAGAAAAAAGACCAGACCCAAAGAGTTCTAGGAAAATTGCAAGGAAGAGGTAATCTCTGTCAAACAAAAATTCTTCTAGAGATCTGAAAAAAAAAAGATGCCAAATTCATTTTAGGATTCAGTATAATCTTAGACAAGGGCAGTTGGAAAAAGGAAAATTTTAATGCAATTTTTTTTCACAAATCTGATGCAAAAAATCTTTTTTTAAAAAAAAAATTTAAAGATTCATTTATTCATTTGTGGGGGGGTGCAGAGGGAGAGGCAGAAAATCTCCAAGTAGACTCCCCACTGAGCGTGAGGCCGGACACAAGGCTCGATCCCATGACCCATGAGATCATGACCTGAGCCAAAACCAAGAGTTGGACGCTTAAACGACTGAGCCGCCTAGGCGCCTCTGATGCAAAAATTCTTAACAAGTATATCAATAAAATTAAATAATTGCAAATAATTTAAAATAACATGGCCAAATGGGATTTGGTAATGAAAGGAGGGCTTAACATTAGAAAAGATACTCTCATAATTCACAGCATTAGTAAATTAAAGGAGAAAACACAAGACTATCATAATATATGCATAAAAGATATTTTGTAATATTCAACAGATATTAACGATTTAATTTAAAAATATGACAAATTAGAAATAGAAAAAGAATTCTTAAATTGTATCTACAGACATATGGCTCACAGGAACTTTGTGCAATGTTGGATCGTCCCTTTTAAATCCATGAAGATGATAAACCTCTTCTAAAATGTATTAAACTAGGTTTGGGCCAGTTATTATTATTATGTAATTATGTATAATTGACATATAACATTAAATTTGTTTTGGGTATAAGACATAACAAATTGATATTTGTATATATTATGATATGATCACCATATAAATCTGATTAACATTCACCACCATACATGAATACAAAAAATTTTTTTTCTTGTGATGAGAATTTTCAAGGTCTATTCTCTTAGCAACTTTCCAATATGCAATGCAGTGTTATTAACTATAATTACCATGCTGTACACGATATACCCAGGACTTAATGTATTTTATAACTGGAAGTTTGTACATTTGATCTTCAACCATGGCATCCACCCCCCCTCCTCCAACTCTGGCAACTGACAATCTGTTTTCTGTATCCATGAGCTCGCTTATGCTTTTTGGCTTTTTAAATTCAACATATAAGTGAGATTGTACAGTATTTGCCTTTCTCTGTCTGACTTATTTCACTTAGCATAATGTCCTCATAGTTCATCCATGCTGTCACAAATGGCAAGATGTTTATGGCCGAATAATATTCCATTGTATGGGTAGCTCATCTTCTTCATCCATTCATCCATCAGTGGACATTTAGGTTGTTTCCATATCTTGGCAATTGTAGATAATGCTGCGAGAAACATGGGGGTGTTAGCATTTGGTTCTTTGCTGACATTTTCCTGTTTGCATTATGTCTGTATATAGCTTGTCCTCCACTATTTTGCCCTAGAAAGGTTCGTTTGAGCAATATAACCCAAATTCTCACATGTTCACCATGTTTTTCCTTGAGTCTTTATGCTTGAAGGAGAGCTTGACTAGATAGAAAATCCTTGACTCCTCTCTGGGCTTGGTGTCTCAGAGATGCTGTTCTGGTATGTGCTGAGGTTAAGTGTTTCTGTGGGTTATCTGCTGTCAACCTCATTTTCTCTCCCTTAACCTGATTTCATCTTTTTGCCACAGGGTTCTTTCCAAGTTTTCCTAAGCTATGTCTTTATGTTGACCACTCTGGATGACTTTTCACTGATAAAATGGGTACCTTTTCATTAAATAGATTTGGGCCTTTTTTCTATTTTAGAAAACACTTCCTGAATTATTTTAAGATAATTATTCTATGCTATTGCTTTGATTTTCATCTTCAGAATTACAGGTATGCATATGTTGGATATATTTCCTTGTTTCTCTAATTCTTCTCTATCTTTTTCTCTCTGCACCATTTCTTTGCTCTTTTTCATTTTTATCTTTTATGTCCCTTTCCTTCCTTTCCTTCAATTCTGCCAGTCCCTATTTCACACCCTCCAGCTGTCTACCAGCAGCCTTTTGTTGTATTGTCACTTCTTCCCTGACTTCTTATCATTCTTCTTTGTGATCTTTCATAGCTGTAACTGCTTCATTAATTATTGTTTTGAATTTGGGTTATGCTTTATGGCACATAATTTTCCCAGTGCATTTTAACTATTTACAAGGTATCTGTGGCTACCCTTTTTTATATTCCTAATAGTACCTGTATGTGTATTTCTTTTAAGCTACTCCTTTGAGTGAGTTGTATTTTCCCAGAGAATCAGAAGGTTCCATTGGAGGGAATGGTGGGCAGTAGTAGTTTCCCAAGAATCAAGGGCTTCCTTTGCTGCTGCTCCAGTTACAAACTGTTTCTTTATAATATGATGCATCTACGTAGTCACACGTCCTCTGACTCTCAGACCAAACCTGGTTCTTTTCGCCCTCAATTACTTCATGGATGACCTCACAGGCTGCCTGTGACATGGGGACACAAATGATACAGTCATTTCTAGAAAGAATTGTTCCAGCCCTTAACGAGATTTGCCCACTTACCCTCCACCGCCTACATTAGTCCCAGACTTTTCTATAGCTCTTTCCTTTCAGAATGAGGTCCTTACTGTGGGGGACCATATGTTTGACAGAACTTTCTGAGCTCTGCTACACCTAGGTCCCCTTTGTACCTCTTATTTACCTACCACATTATTATGACTTCCCTCCTTGGCTTTCTGCTGGACTCTGACTTTGGAGTTTGTGGATTTTCTGCTGGTTTTGTTGAAAATGTGATTTGTGGGCTTGTCTTCAATTTGTTGTATTGTTTTTGTTGTTGCCAGGAGGAGAAGGGAGAAAATTCAGTTTCTGTGAAAACCAGCCCTGTTAACATTTAGAAATATTTTCCTTCTGTTTTCTTTCTACAAAAATGACTTTGCATAAGAAAGCTCAGAGCATGTGTTTACTTATCAACCTAGTTGATTTTCTAAAATAAAAATAAAAGCAGGGGCGTCTGGGTGGCTCCGTCGGTTAAAGCATCTGCCTTCTGCTCAGGTCATGATTCTGGAGTCCCAGAATCAAGCCCAGAGTCATCTGACTCCCTGCTCAGTGGGGAGTCGGCTTCTCTCTCTCCCTCTGCCCCCCCCCAGCTTGTGTCCTCTCTCTCCCTCTCGCTCACTCTCTCTTGCTCATTCCCTAATAAATAAAATCTTTTAAAAAATAAAAATAAATAAAAACAAAGCACAGTCAGCTTAGCATCCTACTTCTTCATAATCCCAGGCTGCTTTTCCTTGTGTTCAGAGACCCTCTATTTAACAGCCTATTCTGGAATGATGCTGTATTATAAATTCAAGCCCATCAAACAGTTATCTTTTGGATGATGCAAAAGCCTTGTCCATCTTTGTCTTTTGCTACTGCATTTCCTTTAACAATCTTTAAGATTAGCCACCTTGATTCTAGAATCCCACCAAAAGTTCCTTAAGTACATAAAAATATCATTTGCATAAGCACAAAAACTTAAGCTTAATGTTTATAGGCGTGTCCTCTTTTTAAAAAGGAAAACATTTGGGGCGCCTGGGTGGCACAGCGGTTAAGTGCCTGCCTTCGGCTCAGGGCGTGATCCCGGCATTCTGGGATCGAGCCCCACATCAGGCTCCCCTGCTATGAGCCTGCTTCTTCCTCTCCCACTCCCCCTGCTTGTGTTCCCTCTCTCGCTGGCTGTCTCTATCTCTGTCAAATAAATAAATAAAATCTTTAAAAAATAAATAAATAAAAAATAAAAAGGAAAACATTTTTATTGGGAAAATTAATGTATTAATCAATTTATTAATGTAATAAATCTTATGATATTTTAAATTAACATCCTGCATGCTCATTTTCTAAGCAAAATGTATGTGTTTGACTAATAGTGGGTCTACCATGCAGTAGTGACATCACAGCCATGTTGGCCAGGGTAAGAGAAAATGGTCAGATTTTATAAACAAGAAGAATAGCCCTGACTCCCAACACAGATACATGCTTTAAATTATTTTGCTGGTAGCAATTATACTGCCATTACCCTCTCACCGCAGTCTGCCAATTTAGGAACACTTTCCTTCATTCATTCTAAAAGATGTTTATTAAATGCCTACTACTGCCAGGCCCTGTGTAGTTGCAAAGGATACAACGATGATCAGAAACGGACACGATTCCTACTCTCAGGCTCCTTATTATCTGTCAGTGGGGAGATAAATATTACTAAAATCAATTGCACAAATTTAAATTTACTACATGACAAGGGCTACTTTTGAAAAGGTGGGAGCTCCCCCTTGTCTGCAGTCAGTGCTGTCCTTTCCTTTATTGGAAGGAATTGGCTGAATTCAGCTCCCCATAGGACCAGGGCCGCTATGGACTCTAGGGGATGGGAAAACTGGTATTTCTCAACACTGCATAAACATCTTGCACCTAAGATCAGACTGCTGGGTCCTTGAGCCCAGGATGTTTATTCCCTGCCTTTCCTCCATGCAATGCATTCTCCATACTTGCCTTATTAGAAGAGTGACCAATGGAGAGGCAGGTCTCTCCACAGTCATTTCACTAAGAGACTCGACCCAAGCAGGTCTCTTCAAAGATGCCAAGAATGTGGTGTCCCATGCACCTTCTGAAAGCACTGCTCACAAGTACAGACCTATCCCAACTGACCACTTTGCTCAATGCCAATGAAGGGGAATAGGATACTCTAATAACATATTGATTTAAGAAGTTCAGGGAAGCATGTTCTAGGAAGTAATGGTTGAGATTAGGTCTGAAGGAAAAGCTTGAGTAAATTAGACAACGAGCCAAGGGAATCATGCAAAGGCGGGAAAAAACCAAAGGGTCAGAGATAAATCTAGTGTGGCTTGGTCACAAAGATGGTGCAAGATGAGTCTGGGAAGATAGGCAGGACTATATCACTCAGGGCCTCGGAGGTCAGGTTGACATAGGGAAAACTGATATCCACTTTACCTTCTGAAAACATCCCTGTAGATGGACTAAAAAAGACAAGTAAAGCAGAAGAAACAAAAGGTAAATAGAGTATTCCAGGTGCAAGTCAATAGTGGATGGACTAGGGTGGGGATGGTGATACTGAGGCAGGTGGGATAGTGTCAGAGATTCCAGATCTACAGGACTTGGTGACGTAGAGGGAGAGGGAAGTGTCCAGAAGGAGACCTCTGTTTCTGATCTGCACTAAAGATGGGGCTTCCGTTCATTGAAGTGGGGAGCTCTGGAAGAGCTGCAGTCAGGAGTGGGCAGGGGAGGAGGGAGAAGAAAGTGAACTCGATTTGGCAGGTGCTGCTTAGATGACGTGCTGTGAAGTGTCTAAGGGAAGTTGACAAATACCTGAAGCTCCTATGGGAAATCTGGAATGAGAATATAAATTTATGTGTCGTGCACGTACAAGAGATTTTTCTTGGAATTCAAAGGTCTCTTCACCATGCCTCTTCTTCTACACTGTCCATCTTGTAGATGTTTTCTTTGATAGAGAAAATGAGAGAGTTTGAGAGCTTGATGTTTTGTCCTCTTCCTCCCTCCTCCCCACTGCCTCTCCTCCCCTTCCTCCTCCTTCATCATCATCTGTTATACCGTTATACCATCTGGACCAAGCCCTGGGATTATCCTTGTTCTGCTATTTGTTCCAATTCACATCTTTTTAAAAGGCCTCTTTTTTAAACTGTCCTTGGCTTTTTTTAATTCCTTTTAATATTTTTTTTGCAATTTATGAACTTCATATTATTTGTGCTTTAACCCTCTTGGTGCAATTGTTATAGACACTCTTCACTTACCTGCATTTGTCCTTGATGGTGAACCCATCTCTCATGTCTGCAACATGCTCCTTTAATACGAATTCTTTAAAACCGTCCTTGTACAAGCTCTTGATTTCTTTAAAGGCTGTCTTATTTTTATTCTCAACTAGATCATTTGATATCAACAGAATTAATATTTGTGATCCTACTTTCTCTCTTGAATTATCTGCCCTTATCAATCAAAAAACAAGTCTGCCCTTTATTCTCCTCCTTTTTCCTTTCCTCTTTCTTCTCTTTTTCCTTCTCTTCTGTTATTGCCATCCTCCTTCTCTTTTTCCTCCTGCTCTCACTCTGTCTGATTTGGAGTTTTGGGGGTTTTTTTCTTTATTGAGAATTAGCTATGACTAAACACCAGCACAAATGGTTCTTTTGGGTGGGTCTATGGCTCATGGGTCCCCAAGGGTTTCCCACTTTTGGTATCATCCTCACACTCTCCCAGTTTCTCGCTATCTACCTTCTGCAGAATTTACTTTACATAACTAACTCTTATCATTACAAACACTATATGGCAGTGTTTCCAAGACAAGTTAATAGTTGTATTAATATGTGTATTGAGATATAATTTACCAACCATAAGATTCCCTTATCTAAAATATACAATTTAATGTTTTCAGTATATTCACAGAGTTGTGAAAACATCACTGAAATCTAACATGAACATTTTCAGTGCCACAGTAAGAAACCTTTTATTCATTAGCATTCTCCTCCCAGTACTGGTACCCTATGTCCAGGGTGACCTCTACTCTACATGCTGTCTCCATAGATTCTGCCTATTCTGGGCATTTCATATAAATGGTATCAGACAATATCTGATCTTTCATGACTGGCTTTTTTCAATCAGCATACTGTTTTCAAGATTCATCCGTGTTATAGCATATATCAATACTTATTTTTAATGCCAAATAATATTCCATGGTATGGATATTCCACATTTTTACAAGATTTATTTATTTTAGAAAGAGAGAGAGAGAGCATGTGCAAGCACAGAGGGGAGGGGCAGAGGAAGAGAGAGAATCTCAAGCAGACTCCCCACTGAGCAGAGACCCAGCCCCAGACTCAATGCAGGGCTTAGTCCCGCAACCCGGAGATCATGACTTGAGCCAAAACCAAGAGTCAGACGATTAACCCACTGTACCACCCAGGCACTCTGGATATACCGTATTTTTTTATCCATTCATCAGTTGATAGAAATTAGGATTGTTTCCACTTCTTGGCTATTGTGAATAATGGTGTACAAAGTTTTCTGTGGACATGTTTTTATTTCTCCTGGATATATGAATAAGAGTGGGATTGCTGAGTCATATAGTAACTCTGTTTAACATTTTGAAGCAAATCCATCACTTAATTATTGCTTTTTCTTTATCATTTTTTGCTGGAGGCAGCCATGTTCTCATTAATTGAGGAGAGGAGAGTTTTAGGGCCTGTTTTTGCAATGTGACAAAGACCAGAAAGGTTTAAAAGTCTTTAAGCTAAAATTTCTTTGCTCAGTCACGTTGTCCTTGTCTATTGATAATCTTGGATTTGTCTCATTGTGATGATGGCACATTTTACTTGATAAACGTGGATTTTAATAAATGCTTTCTGCTCAAATTCCATGAAGTGAAACACCTGGGAGAGGACACTGCAACACTTCCTTCGCCCATCTGGGAAGGAGACTCACCCTTGAACTAAATGAGATTTTTCTGGGATGTTTTCTATGGAAGTCATTTTTTAAGAAAGAAAAAGTATTTGCCCAAAGGTTTCTAAAACAAGCTTAATTCACTTAACGAAAATTAATGAATTTTTAAAGAATAAGACTTAGTTTTTAAATGAATTTGATGTCCAGAGGACAGACACTTACTGTTGTTTTCCTATTGGAACTTTTAAAGTCTCTCTCTTCATTAGCTATTAGAATGTTGTACCCAATTTATGTGTGTCTGCACACTTATCATCAAAACTGTTAAATGCATCTGTCTTTCCATCTCTAGTAAGACAACCAGGTACTCTTTTTTTTAGAAGATTGCAGAGATCACTCCCCCATGTGTATTTCTCCTTGACAGAATATACATTATCCACTGTATGTACTGCAAAATGAATCAATAGCCTAAGAATCTACTGAAATAATGAAAGACAGCAACATAATTTTGCTAGGACAGTGAGCATGCAAGACTCTAGCTACACCTGCTATGCAAAATGGCATGGGCTTTAAAAATCTGCGCTAGTTACTTATGTGAAATTCTTCAGTGATAAGATTTGATTTCATTAAGTATCTTCATATGAATGAAAATGTCAAGTTGCAAGTCTAGAATTGTGAGCCATGGCCAACCACTCCCCACCTCCCAAGTTCTCTGTTTACTGCCTTACTCACCCACTTTGCCTCGGCAAATCATAGAGAGAAGCTAAATGCTCTCAGCTGCACTATACCAAATCAAAGCTGAGATGAATAATGAACTTGATTTTCCATAAAGACATTCTGTTTGACATTTCAGCTAATAAGGTAAGCTAATGGCAATTCTGGGCTATGGAAAAGAAAATGAATAGTCTCTCTTTGTGTTTTATTTCTGTGCTAATCCATAATTTTTCTTTTAACATGCTGGAGTTAATTTCATATTTCACGATGTATGTGAATTTGGGATGAACGGTTTTATTAAGAGTACCCCCAATGCACCCTTTTTTTTTTAATTAGGCTGCTTATGGTACTAGAGGGGCTAAGGGAGAAATTCAGCTTTTTAGTAAGAGTGGCATCTCTGTAATAATATTTTTATCATCTATAATGCAAAATGAATTTACTTAAATGGCAGAATATTTAGATGCAGCAAAGACCGACGAAATTATTTAAGCACTGCTTATCGAATACATTTGGCATGATATATTGTAAATCAATGTTGAATGTGCTCTAGAGACAGCGGAATACATACATCATGTTGGTTTCTGAGTCATTTTGTTTCTAAGTACATGTTATTCTAAAGGAGGTAGTAATTTTCAATTGCTAAAATTATTCCACAGCTTCAGGTTAGGTGGGTTTTATTTTGTAAGATTGTATTTTTAAAATAGCAGCCTACCAGTAATGTGAATTTTCGTTATTATTACTTTCTTGATTTAGCACGGCTTCAATGATTTCAGTTCATATGGAAATGTACTTGTTTGTCCACTAAAGCTCGTGGGACTAGAAACCATCAGACCTCTCTGAGACTTTCATTGCCACCTTGGCTACCACGTATCAAAAATAAGGGATAAAACAATTACTGGTTGCTTAGCTTTTTGTGATACAGCTTTTCAGTGTTTAACGCAGGAATTTTTATTTTAGTCAGTTCACAGAACAAACTAGCAAAAACTTAGCAAGATGGGGAAGAAATACTCTTTTCTCTTTTATGATAACAAAAATGAAAAGTGCAATTAAGATTGATGTTTCCTGGGCTCATTGCCATGTCACCTGAAAAAGCAGAGACTATTCTCTCAAAGTAGGTGACCTCAAAAGAGATTTCAGAAGTTCTATGCAAAATAGCCAAAGTATGTGGGAAATTTGGGAGAAATGAAAAGGAAATGTTTCTTCTATTCCTACTGTCTAATCTTCCCATTCTGTTTTTACGCGTGGGAAATGAGCTGTGGGCACCGGATATTTTTGTTTCGTGGAAATCTTTAAACATCACAACCAGGCTTTTATAGAAAATGAAGAACTTTCATCCTTCCTCCCTTCATAATGTCATAATGTTCCCAGTGTCTGTTTTCCCTTGAAGTATAAACAGGTTACTAAGTTTGAGCACAATTCTCTGGCTACTACTCGTGATTTAGGTCCCCTTACCGATCACCCATGTTTCACCTACAAATTTTACGCATTTCCTTTGAAAAGCCTCTAATTTAGTAAACCTAGGAGTAGGAATGTGGCATTTTAGTGTATCACAGTTCATTTTTAAGAACACCAAGACAGACATATGCTACTCTTCATCCTTCGAAGTTTTAAAATACGTTCAATTTCACGGTTATTCTCTGTTTGCAGAATGCTGTTGGAAGCTCAAATATGCTGGATTGTTTGGGATTTGTAAGGTGTTCATTTTCTTTTCCTCTTTTCCCCCTTTCCCTCTCACACCTCATCACCCCAGGCCATTCTTGACTGCCCCATGCCCTGTTTTGCTTCCTTAATTCTGACATATTCCCCATTCCCCTTCTCCTCAGTATCACTGGCCCAGAACCTATGCATTACACTGTGTCTATTTTAAAGCCAGAAGAAGCAAACGAGAAAGCAAACATTTGCAACAACCAAGTTGTTGTTTTTTATTCCCTGTCATTCGTAAACTAAGAAAACTTTTATACCAGCACACCTTTTTATCCACGATTGCTATCTATAACCAACCTGATGATGAAAACACGCAAGGCTGTATGACCAGCATCCCTTTTGTGATTCTTTTTTCTACAGTGGTCAACCCACTCGTGCTTCAAGATGAGATGCAAAGTTGTTAGTCCTTTCAGACATTCTTAGCGATGCCAACTGCAAGGCATGTGTTACTCACAGACTCACATGCTAGCTCACTGTGCTTGTTCATTTATTGGGGAGCAAATCTAGTGAAAACAGCACCACCACCCTCCCTACGCATGCACGAACACACACACACACACACACACATATGCACTCAGCAAAGACCACAGAGCGGCCACCTACTGGGGACACTGGCAGCCGAGCAGCAGCGTCGTCACAGATGGCCCCCCATCATAAGAAGTTCTTGGCACGATGACACGTGAAACCCATTCTTGGGGACAATCAGGATTAAGTGGAGGAGGAGCAAAGATGAGAGAGGACTAAAATATCACCAGACTTGGTTATTAATTACTAACATTACCTCATTTATGCCCACAGCCTGGGGGACCCCAGGATATCTACATTATAAAAATAAAGGCATTACTCCAAACATATCATCTCTAAAACTGGGCTCAGTGTCTTTCCTACAAGCCTCCTCACTCCGTGTTTCCTACCCCTGTAAACAGCACCACTATCTACCCATTATTTTCAATCCAGAACACAGGCAAAAACTTTGATTTTTCTCTCTAGCTCACCCTGACATCTCCAAGGTAGACTCATAAAAGTTGGTTGAATGAATGAACAGATGGACGGATGAATCCCCACGTCCTAGAAATTTTATTTCTACTCACTTCTCTCCATTCTCTCTGCCATTATCCCAGGTAAGCCCAATAGTTTCTCCCCTAGATGATTACAAATACTTCCTAAGTGGTCTCCCTGCCTCTCGTTTTCCCTTAATCCAGTCATTTGCATAATCTAGCTCAAACAGTCTTTCTAAAATACAAAGTGAATCACTAAATCTTCTGCTTATAAATCCTTCAATGGTTCCTCCTCATGGGAAGGATAAGGTCCAAACTCCTTACCATGATTTACAGGATTGGATAGACTCGGGGAACTTTTTCCTACACAGCCTTGCTTCTTCACACGTCTTCTGTTGACTCTGCCCTTAGCCATACTGATCTACTTTTAACTGTCTCATAGGTGCTGTGTTCTCCTGCCCAGGGCCTTTGCACAAGCTGCTTCTCTTTTGTCTCTTCTATCCATCCAGCTCAAACTCCTTTCTTCTCTACTTAGCCCCTTTTCAACCTTCTCGTCTGGTCTGAGATGGCACTACCTCCAGGAAGCCCTCCCTCACCAGCCAAATTTGAGCTAGTCCCCTCTCCCAATAATTCTCTTGGCATCCATTATCTACCTATCATGCTATTTTACATAGGATTGCCTATTCCACTAGCCTATCAGTTCCGTGAAGGTAGATAATCCAGCCTCTTAGTCACAGCTGTGGCCATGAGCAAGTGCAAAGTCAATTCCATCTGAATGCATGAATAAATACTTGGACTCCTTAACAAGCCTCACTACCTTTTGTTCTGATGAGGTTGCAGAAACCAAATGCAATGATTCTTTATGTTACTCATTCCTACAAAGCATAAATTCTTCGGTCCTCTTGTTCTTATTCCCATTTTATAAATGAGACCACTGAGGTTCCAGTTGCGTAAATGAGCCCAATATTAAGGTGTGGGCCCCTCACTCTGATTCTAGGGCCCAGCTCTTTCTGTTCTCTGCACAGTCCACTGCTTGCTTCGAATGAGAAAACACTTTAACCTTAGAAATGAATTATGGATTGTCCATTGGCTTTCCGACGGCCAACAGTCTGCTCTGAATGTATTTTTCTGAAGGTAATTTTCTTTGCGCCATATTCTTTATTCTCAAGCTTTTTTCCACAGGCCCTACATCAGCAGCGTTTTCTGCATTTCTTGCTCTCTCCATAGTGAGAATAACTGGACCTCTTATTTTTATTTCATTTCCATTGTCCTTTTTGGGGGGTCTTTTTGAGGGAGAAAGAAAAGGTATGGGGAGGATCAGAGGGGGAGAGAGAATCATAAGCAGAATCCACACCCATGTGGCACTCGATCTCACGACCCTGAGATCATGACCTGAGCCGAAATCAAGAGTCCAACACTTACCTGACAGCCACCCAGGCGCCCCATTTTGGGCTGTTTTAATGTTTTTATTACAGGCTATAAAAATATCCAGAAAGATAAATAAAGGTGATACAGTGATATATATCCTAATATGAAGAACTTTGTCTCGGTACATTGTTTTTCTTCACAGTAGTCCATTGTCCTTTTCAACACGGATTTTTTCCCTGGTCCTGCCCTTACTCTTTCCACGGTGCTTTTCCCTGAGCTCAGTTATGCCTTAATGCTTGTCAGCCGCAGCCTGGTGGCAGACGACTTAGGGGGCCTTCCACTGGTCTTTCATGGGAAAAGCAAATTTCTTCTCGTTACCACCCAGCTGCTTAATTAGCAGGACTCTCTGTGGAAGAAATATCCAGAAGTACAGCTAGAGCAAGAACATACACAGTTTCTGGGAAACAATCCATCTGGTGCTGACCGTGACCTTCTGCGGTCCTTGTGATCCAAACCCACACACGATGCACACGGTCCCAAAGCACGAGAGGTGATTTGGCATCGTGTGCCCAGCAAATGCTTTCAGATTGGACAGACTTGGGTTTGAACCCTTTTTCTACCATGTCCCTCTCTGTGTGTCCTGGAGCAAGTCGGTTACCCTTTCTGGGCCTCAATTTCTTCATCTGTAAAACAGAGACAATAATGGTGCCCCACTCATCAGAGTAAGTACTCACCATGATGACAGTGTTGGCGGTTGAGGTATCTGGAAAAAATAGCCCCAATAAGGCCACATCTCAATCCCAGGAAACTGTGGATGTTACCTCCTGTGACAAATGTGGCTTTGCAGGTGTAATTAGTCAAGGGAGTTGGAAAGGGGAGATTATCCTGGCTTATCTGGGAGGGCCCTAAGTGTAATCGTAAGTGTCGTTATCAGAGGGAGGAGAGAGAGAGCTGACCACAGAAGCAGGCCATGTGACCACGGAAGCAAAGAGAGATTTGAAGATGCTATGCTGCTGGTTTTGAAGACCAAGGAGAGGGCCTTGAGCTGAGGAATGCAGGGAATGCAGCTCTAGAACGGGAAAGGCAAGGAAATGGATTCTCCCCTAGAGCTTCCGGGGGGAGCTCAGCCCTGCCAAGAACCTGGTCTCAGCTCAGTGAACCAGTTTTGGACTTCTGGCTCCAGACCTGGGAGAGAGTAAGTGTGAGTTGTTTTAAGCCACTAAGTTTGTGGTAATTTGAAACCGCAGCCTCGGGAAACTAACACAATGGTGATATTTTGGGAAATGAAAGAGGACTCCAAATGAGCTAATAACATAAGAAAAAACAACATTATAAAGGCTGACATGTGGGGTGGAGAGGCCCTCCGAATATTCAGTGTGTGGCCAGAGGTACTGCAGTGCCGTGTGTCCGAGGGGGCCAGAAGGAAAAGGGCAAAGGGCGAAGTCATGTGTGGGGATCTGGACGTGAACAGAAGTGAGGTCTTGCCGAGAAGGGAGTGGCAGCCGTGGCTGAGGGTGAGATGTGCTAGCGGAGGGGGGCTGAGCAGAGGGTGGAATGCCCGGCTCAGGCAAGAGCGACCAGCTCTGGAGAAAGGCTGGTGTGGGGGCTTTCCCTGGGCCACCAGGCATGCTGAGGGAAGGAGGAAACCCGGATTTAGAACAGAGAAGCTGTGTCCCTGAAACAAAACAAAAGGAGCCATTTTCTATTGTTCTCAGTGCCATATCCCTGATCGAAAACGACAATCCCTGGAAAGGAATTCTGAAAAGATTTATTGTGCTTGAAGCCAAATCAAGACTATTAGCGGGCGACTGATGGCCTTCCAGTTAATCTATTTCTAGCAATACCCAGAGAGGTGTAGGCCGAAGTGAAGTTAGTGCATTTGCACTCTCCACGTGTTGCACATAATTTGGCATTTCCTACAGAACACACTGTGCCTTTGCACAAAGCCATGTCTCCTCGAACGCCATCTCTCCTCTCCTGTGAGACCCGCACTGTCTCAGCCCCACAGGCAACATTCTGCCCATCATCCTGACCTTCTCGAACCAGTTCTTTGTTAACTGCACTACCTAGGATGTATTTGCTAGCAATTTCCACACTTTATTGTAACCACACTTCAAGGATCGTGGCTCCTTCCCCTCCCCTGATTCTACCTTCCCCTCAGTAGACAGAGAGATCCCTGGGGGCAAGTACCAGTCTGTCGATACCATGACTCCTGCTCCCACAGGGCTTGGCACGTAGGAAGCATTCAATAAATGTGAATGTTTGCTAAGAGAGGGGATCTTAAATGCTCTGCCCACAAAAAAGAAGAGGATATTTAACTGATGGGATAAGGAGTAAGATAAGCTAGATGGTAATCACATTGCAATACAGAAGCATATCAAACCAATATGTTAACTTACACAATGTCATATTATCAATTATATCTCAATAAAGGTGGAAACAGGAAAAAAAAGAAGATTTGAGAGGGCTTCAAGAACAAAAAAATAAGTATGAATGAATGGATGGATGAGTCAATTCACTCATTGTGCCCTACAGGCAGAGTTATCATGGGTTAAAGAAAAAAGTAAAGTTCATGAATCCCAGGGTCAGTGTCTAAAGGAAGGAAGGCCTTCCACCCAGTTCTCTTGAAAGTAAGAAGTTACAAAAGTAAGTCACGCCAGAACTGCTCCGTGCATGATATAGGTATTAATTCCTTCATCGTCTATTGTACAGTTCAAATGACAACTCAATATCTGATCTAGAATTTAAGAACAGATTTTCTTCATCTTCCAGATTGAATCTTCCTTTATGACATGATTTTTTTTTAATCAAGGCAGGCTACAAAAGGAAAATAAAATATCATGTCACATGCACGCTAATTTATTTTCAAGTATAATAAAACCACAGGTTGATTTTTACCTAGTGTTTTTCACATTTGAGGGCCAATTGTCTAAAATTCACAATTGTTTTCTTAAAAAAAAAGAGAACTTCACCATGTGCAGTGGATGCTACTATTACTTAGAGTTGCTACGATTTTCATTACAAACATAAATAACAGGAGCAATAGTAAAACATGTCACATTCACATTCGGAATAAAATTACCTTCTGTGAATTAAATACATCACTAAGAAATCACCAAGTGACTGAATGTGCACAGAAGCTACCTACACCAGGCAGGCAGCTCGGAAGGCGCAGTTAGTATGCCCAAGTCTCGGGGACAAATTGTGAACTATTTTACTCTCATTGCGCATCCATCTGAAATATTTAGTAAATCTAGAATGGCGTAGTTAATAACCCAGCTCTAAGAGTACACTCATTACGCTGAACCGAGAAAGTGGCGGCTCATTACCAACTAGGTTAACTGCGGCAGGGAGCGGGGGGACGTGAAATCCTTCACTTCCCATATACACGTAGCACGTGCAATGTGAGCACTTCCGATGTGTGGAAGGCACAGTGCCAGGCGTTGTAGGCGATACCAATATGCGTACCAGGAGTGCCCAGTTACTGTGCCTTGACAACCGTTGAGCATTTCTCGTCACACTTGTTTATAACCACACAATGGGAGATTTCACAGCAACTTGGAAGACCCCAATCGGCAGGACCGAAACTGATGAACCGCTAAAAGGTGCCTTGAAAAAAGAGCAACTAGCATTTTAGGATTTCCTTATGTCAAGCAGCCTAGTTATATTTTTGCTTGTTTTCATTACACTAGAATCGAGTCCTGTGCTTGTGGAAGGAGAGTGACTATGTTGGGCTAAAACGCCAGGAAAACTCTGTTCTTTTACCTATTTTACCCATTACCTGCAGATGGGTGGCTATTATTTCCGCCGTCTGCCTCTTTCCCTCCCCAGTTTTAATTCCATGGCTCCATCCTAATCTACATTATTTTTCAATTGCTAAGAAATGAGATGTCATCAACTAGTAACATGCTGGGTAAAAAAAGAAAAATGTCTCTTTTCCAAACTATCATGGAATCTGGAAAGAGAAAAAAGTGGTTAGAGAAAAGAGAAAAAATTACTTGCTGCATTCCTCACTGCACATGACTTTGATAATCTGGGGTATCTTGCTTTCTTAAAACAAAATTATAAGGGTGCCTGGGTGGCTCAGTTGGTTAAGCATCTACCTTCGGCTCCGGTCATGATCTCAGGGTCCTGGGATGGAGCCCCACATCGGGCTCCATGCTCTCCCCCTGCTTGTGCTCTATCAAATAAATATAATCTTTAAAAAAATAAATTATAAATTAATGTTTTTAAAAGTTTTGTGTTTTTGAAAGTTTTGTTTACAAAGAGTATATGTTTATATAAAGTATAAGATTAATGTCCGCTGCTTGCCAAAATTAATATCATGTCAGTGTCAAAAATCACATACAAATAGAGCTGAATAGAGTCATAAAGGGGGATGTACTTAAATTTCACCATATGTCTAAGTGCTTCATTTTTATAGAAAAGAAATAAATACTCGAAGTTATTGAAGAGAGAGAGCTAATTCCTTATAGTGGAGGTTTAAACATAAAAGGAAGAAAACAACATATGCTTGGATTCCAAAATCCTGTTACATCATAACACCCCAAATTGGAAAGAAGATGGAAAACATATCTTGAAAGCCTAGTCCACATGCTTGGCGCCCCCTCACAAAACCCCTGTGCCATTTTATTAACACACTTTTTCACGTGTAGCAGCTGGATCTAATGAGAGGCTAAATCTTGCCTTTGTGGTAGAAATTGATTTACTTTTCCCCCTCACTCTGAGTTCTCCTGTAGCCAGCCCCACGGCTTCGAGAGCCTGCTTCATTGTTCATCATTAGTATTTATCACTTTTACAGAATGCCACGGGGTACTCAGAACTAGACCATGCTATTCAAAAGAAAACACAAAATCCCTGCTCTCGGGAGGAGTGGGGTGGAGAAACCATTAAAAGCATTCACAGAGTCTAAGAAAAGAAAAATACAATAGTGACGAAACAATGTGTCCAGGAAGAAGGCAACTTAGGCCACCTCTAAGAGGTGGATTCCAAGGGGAGACGGAAGAATATGTGGCTGAGGACTCTTTTCTCCTTCTGAAGCTGACTACCGTCTGTGATGACCTCAGGTCAGTGCACTACCTCGGAGGGGCAGGTGGCAAGCCCGAAATGGAGCAAGCCAGGGATTCAAGTCACGAAACAGGAGGGGCGAACACGAGCAGCGCCTCCTCGGTGGGCAGAGACCATTCCCCTGCCATCTGCGTGACAGCATTCAGAGTCGGGAGGATGCTTGAGAAGGGAAGAAAGAGAATCTAATCCCATTACCTTTTATGAGTACTCAGAGAAAACATCTATAAAAACTGAGGATAAAAATGTTGCATAGTAATAATACGCACCCATGATCTCACACAGACCTGATTTCCTCTTTCATATTACCCAATAAATGCAATTTCCTCCTAACGTGTATTTTTTTAAATAAAGAAAATCAGTAGGATTCGACGATAGGTGTATTTTTCTGGGTGGGAAAGTGATGCATTTGGTTTCATTTCCTCCTGGTGTCGTAATCCTTTGCCATCAGCAATGCTATCAAGATTGGAACACTGATTTTAATATTTCATACTTTAATTGACTATAGTTCTGCCGTATATCTATTCAGCTTGAAATTTTGGATGACAGGATATTTTCAGCTCAACCTATTTTAATTCTTATTCTAGACTCCATGGAATCATATGACAGCAGGTTTAAGGCTGATATTAACCACTTCCTATTTTTGGCAGGTTGGTATAAACATTATTAAATAGGTCTATAAAGTCAGGTAGAATATAGTCAAAATCACCTTTTATGCACTTTCATTACCACAGTGGCTGCCTCAGAGCTGACATGCAGTAGATAGCTGCTGAAAGAAGGATGGGGAAAGTACATGATTAGAAGGGTGAACCAAGAGACAAGTCTCCACCTGCAATTATAAGAAACTCCTTCTGTCCACGTTTAGGCTTCCGTTACATTCATTACAATCACTGAAAAGTAAACCTCAGATGAGATGCCCTTCTACATCCAGTGATGGTGATGGGTTCCAAAAGTGCTGGAGTTTATATGTTAGAAAGGAGAATAATTCATGTGAGGTCCTCCTGACATAAAACTTGTCTTTCTTATATAACGTAAACGGTAAATGTGGCATTAGAGTTCTGCTTCTTTCTCCAAAGGGTATTTTTTTAAAAAACACCCACAAATGTCATCCCATCTATTTTTAAGCAGAGTGCTGCTGGGTAACCAGCTGAGTCGTCTAAACCCAATGGGAAAATTCTACGTTTAAATAAGCTGTTTGATCTCATTGAAAATAAGTGGTGCAGACTGACACGGAACATATGGATTTTTGCATACAGTTACATGTAAATTTTCCTGACTTTGAATATAAAACTCTAGCCTAAGCTGAAAAAATAGGAAAGCAAAATATATTCTTTAGTAATGGCTCTTTAAAGATTCCATTTTCTGATTCTGCCATCCAACTTTCATTGATTTCCGGTGAAAAACCTGTTCCTTGAGTTCTCTTTGCAGATGACAAAGTAATATTTGTAGGTTGGATTATGTAAAGACATCTAAAAAACAGACCTATATGAGTGGTAAATTTTTGATTTTTTCATAGATTTCATTTTTTAATGGATTTGGGGATTTTCCACAGAATTTAATTTTCAGTAAAAGTTAAATTTGTTAATTCTGAAAAAATGCTGACAGTACAGAATGGTATAGAGTTAAAAGTCAAAGCCCTCTGCTTCCCAGCTCCGCATTTCTACTTCTTAAAAACAACCACCACCATTATCATTTTAACACTTTCCTTCCGGTATCTTACACACGTAGTGAAACACAATATGTACGCGCATTTCCTTTCTTTCTAACAAGCTGGTATCATACTGGAAGTTACTGTTCAGCACTTGGCCCTTTTCAACTTTATAATATATTTGGTCTTCTTTTCATGGCAATACGTACAGATTGCCTCATTCTTTTTAATAACTATGAAATGCTTCATTATAAGGGAGTGTTCGTTCCTTTAGCAAATGTTCAATGCTCATCTACCATGTGCCAGGCACACTTCAGACACGAAGAGTACAGAATTGAATAAAACAAAATCCCTCCTTCACGAAGATCACATTCTTCTATATTTTAACATTTGACGAACTGGCATATTAACAATACACAGTGAGCAACATTATTCACTATCACGATTTTAGCTGTTACAAACAATGCCGTAAGAAATCACCCAGTAAATAAATCTTTATACTCATTTGTCAGTTGAATAAATTATGGATATTTTTCTTATTCATTCAGTCTTTCAGTCAATTCTTTCTTCATATCATCAACTTCTCTAAGAATGGATTGTGAATGTTTTATTGTTAGTTAAATTAATGCAAAAATAGAATTTTTACACTTAGGTACCCAACCTTTGTAAATCTACTTCCTCAAGTACCTTGATAGAGACACTAAAATTCATCTGAATTGAATCCTTCTGATCCAGCCTATGATAATGCTCCAGGGGGGAATTAGATCAGATGAGCCAGTTTCCCTCCACTTTTACTGATCACACATGCTGAAAACTCCTGATTTAAATATTTCGTGGTAACCAAATGCCTCCCAGACACAGTTTTTATGTCTCCTTTTGGTTTCTATGTGGCATAAGAACAAGCAAAGATGTGCTGAAACCAAAACAAAACGGATAAATGTATTTCTCCATTCGTAGAAAATTCGAGAAAATTATGCATTCTACAAAATTGGGCAAAAAATCAATTGTTACTTAGGTGATTCTTATTCGAAAACCCATCCCTCAGAAACCCCGCACAGGAAAAATCACTTATGAGTTTCTGTTGTCTTTGTGCCCCATATATTTCTTACAAGTGAAGTCAGGTCAAAATTTACATCTAGGAGCACCTTGAACAAACCTAGAGAAGGAATCCGAGTTGCCAGATGGGGGCGTAGCAGGGAGAAAGTAGCCTCATCTCCTCTACCTCAGTCGTTGGAGGGGAGGGTCTCCCTTTCCTGCCTCCTACCATCCCCGGAAAGTATTCTCTGTTTCAGACTTCCAGTGATATCAGGAACATTTGACCAGTTTGGGTAGAAACTAGGAAGCCACTTAAATTTTTTTTTTTTTTTCTAATTTAAGAACTGTGTCCTGGGGCGCCTGGGTGGCACAGCGGTTAAGCGTCTGCCTTCGGCTCAGGGTGTGATCCCGGCGTTATGGGATCGAGCCCCACATCAGGCTCCTCCGCTATGAGCCTGCTTCTTCCTCTCCCACTCCCCCTGCTTGTGTTCCCTCTCTCGCTGGCTGTCTCTATCTCTGTCAAATAAATAAATAAAATCTTTNAAAAAAAAAAAAAAAAAGAACTGTGTCCTCGTAGGAAAAAAAATTCCCTGTGGACATTCTGACACAAAACTGTTTTGTTTTGTTTTGTTTTGTTTTCTGGCTATTGTCCAAATCTGCCTCAGGGAAAATAAAAATAATTCCTTTTTGTCAAATGGGGGATCATAACTGGGGTTTAATTTAATGCTTTGCTATTAATTCAAAATTTTTTACTCTGCACAAACAATTGCCAACTTGAGTGGGAGGTTAAGGGCCCACTCAACCAGCTGTAGACAGGGGTGTGTGCATTGCAGAAAGCCAGCATTGTTACTAGGGGAGCCATGACTATCCGAAGAACCTTAATCAGGTCAGTCTGACTTGTTACCAGAAAGGTAAAGAAAGAAAAAAGGCCAAAAAAAAAAAAAAAAAGCCTTTCTCAAAAGAAATGTATCTGTGTTGTTACTATCTGCTGGTAATTCGCAACTCCTGTAATAGGGTAAACATCATCCTCAAATATGAAATCTTCCTATGTGTTCATAGATGTGTGAGAGACCAAACACCGAACACTGAATTGCAGTCAGTATTTGGCAATAGAAGGAATAATGGGTGTGCATGCTGTCTGCAGAGATTCTTTTATATCCGAAGATAATCATTTACTATCTTAAGACATTCTTACCTCATTACAGTTTTTACCATAAAAGGTTGGCATAATCTAGGTTTATGATAGAAAATGCAAGCCGTGTGACACATACCTATCCTTATAGATCAATGCCACTTTCATTTCTCCATTACTGTCTTTCATTTGTACAGATTCCTGGAGTGAAACAAATAGTGACATAGACTTGACACAAAGTGTAAGCTCCCAGATCCTGCGTCTTGTTATGGTTCTTCCCTCCTACACATGGAGACCTCCCTCCATTTGTCCTCTGCATATCCAGATAGAAAGATCAAAACTATTTTACAAACTGTGGAAAGCATTCATTTAGATTAACCTTTTTTTTTTCATTTTGTTGAGTCCAGTGGATAGATAAGTAATTGCAATATAATAGAGCTGAAACACAGGTCCAAGAGAGAAGAGACCTGAATTCTAGCCCAATTCTGCCACTTATTAGCCATATAAACAGTAATTTACGTTCTGGGTGTCAGTTTCTTCATGGGTAAATGATGGTAGGTATCAAAACATGATGTGAATAGATCTTCAGCTGAAGAAAAGGCATAGAATTTGATAAATTAGTGACATACTCAGGTTTCTTTATTGGCAGACATCCTGTGATCTTTACGATGCTGATACAGACAGCAACTCTCTAAGAGAACAATGCCGTTTAGAGCATCTCCCAAACTTCTTCCCTTTGGGAACCCTCTTCGGTGAAGCATTTCTGTGGATGAGTGATCCATGAAGTGTGTTGTAGAATACACTGGGTGAGATGACAATTTTAGGATTCTGTTTGACTGGTCCTGCCACAATCTGGGGATGGGGCTGTGTGGGCCAAGTGGCGTTCCATAGACCCTGCTGTGGAACATGGTTGTGGTTCCCTGGAGACCTTCACAGAAACATCCAACTTCAGCTCCCTGGAGGCCACCACAGCACCCCCAGTGGATGCCTGGTTATACATCCAGCCCCTGCCAAACCCAACACGGATACTACACCCATCCCCAGTAGCATCTTCATGGGCAGGGCCCTTCCAACCTGTTCCTCTGTGGTCCCTCCTACTTGCCTACATTGGATGCCACATTTCTTCCCTGCCATTGGTGGAGAAAAATCCAAGACTAAAGATTCCCACACTTACTTCTCAACTATTTAATAAATCAGGTATATCTCAGGTGATAGAATAAAAGATGTCATGAGCACTTTCATTTTATCTTATTGTCTTATATCTTATTTGATACTCTGCTTGGAACTGGGTATATAGACATGAATAAGACATTGTTTCTGCCAGACTTGAATGATATCATTCCTCCTCTCGAGTTGCTTACAGATTGGTGGGTGAGACAGATTTGTAAAACAAATGGTCTTGAAATATCGTGATAGTGTCACGTTAGTAGTATGTGCAGGTTGTTACAGTAGATTTTTATCTTTTTAGGTTAGCTCTATATTTGTTTCATTAAGGAGATCACTATGGAATTCCTGGTCTTCTTGAATGCAGAAGGGCTTAAATAAAGGATCTGAAGCTCCTATTTATTTCAGGTGGTATAATGGTTCAGGTGACTAGATTTTCCTGTTCATCAGTCAGCAAGAAGCAAACATTTCATAAATGGCTTCCCTGCTCTTAAAACCTATCAAGTAAATTCAGAATGACTTATTTTGTCTTACTAAAGAGAATGCACCTGTCAGGCACTCTGCTACACACAGGATCGCTCTGCTTCATTGGCCGGTGTGGACCTTCTGAACAGCTGATTAGGTACTTGATGTTTAGACTTAGGTCTTTGGCCCAAACTAACTCCTTAGAAGAATGAAAGAGCATATACAGCTCACAAGTGAAGAGAATCTATACAGTAGTAAGCAGTGAGGTGGCCCTGTCTGTCTCCGGAGTCCTGCGCCCACGACCCCCGAAGCTGCCACTTAAGTCTCCATCTGTGATGGGTCATTCTCTGTGGCCACCTGGCTGGACTAGGGTGCCCAATTATTTACTCAAACACAAATCTAGGTGTCACTATGAAGGAAGTTTGTTGATATGGCTAATATCCACAATCGGTTGACTCTAAGGAAAGATTACCCCTGATAACGTGGGTGGGCGTCATCCAATCAGTTGAAAGCCCTGAGAACAAAGCTGAGGCTTCCTAGAGCAAAGGAATTTCTGCCTCAAGACACAGGTCCTGCCTAATTTGCAGACCACCAGCTGTCCCTGCGGATTTCATACTTGCTGCCTCCCTCAACCATGTGAGCGAGTTCCTTAAAACAAGTCTCTTTTTTTTCTATTCTGCTCTAAGAACATCATTTGACCACTGTCCCTTACACACCAGCCTCTGGAATTTTCCCAAGTGCACTGATCTTCCCCATCCCAAGACCCCTCCCAACCCCAGGCTGAAAGAGCCTTGAAACTATTACATATTCCTCCATCATGGTTCTGCTCTGTTATGACTTAAACAGGTGGTAGGGGTTGGCCCCATGAGGGAATTCAACCATCATGGATGACATGATTTCTACATGAAAATACCTTTTGAATTCCAAAAAACAAGCTTTTATCTAATAGGAATTTTATATGCATTTTGTATGTCATTTATGTCCCTATAGTTAGTTCCTGATACATGTGTTACTATCCCCATTGTGTTTGAGAACACTGAGGTTAAAAGATGTGAAGGTCCCTGGACCAAAATCACATGTCTGGGAAGTAGCAGGGTCAAATTTGATTCCACATTTACCTGATTCCAAGCTCTATACTCTATTCCTTGCACCATGCGCCTTCCCTGTAAGTGAAAAACCACCTGGGTAAGAATTACCTGGTAGGAAAATATTCCATTTTTTTTCTGTGGCACTTTTGTAGGAGTATTATATGCAGAAGGATTGAAACATTACCTAAATGACAGAGGTTTCATATGGACATCAAATACCGTATCAATTAGAACAAAAAGACAGGATTGTTCTAAGGTGAACGAAAGCCTTTTAAAAAATTATTTATTTTGGCTTTTAACAATGTTTTGAACCCCACCGCTCCTGGCCCTCAGAAACTGATATATCAAAAACATGCAAAGGCATTTCAACCCTCAGGCTGCCTTGAGCTGGCTTCGCAGAGTTTGTCCTAATCCAACTGATGGACTCCCTCCATCTGCTTAGGCATCCCCGCCCCTGGCCAGTGCATTCTCTGACTCTCAGCCACACACGGACCTGTTCAAAAAGAACACTCCTGTTGCCCTCATTCTGAAGTTGGAGAGCTGTTAAGAAATATTCTTCTACAAAATTTCGGTCGGTGAAAATAAAGGTAGCTAAGAGCCAGAGAGCTCAATTCTAGAAGTATTACTTTAGGGTCTCAAAGCTATTCATTCAACAAGCACATATTAAACATTTACTGTACAGGAGGTATTTTTGGGAAAAACAAAGTTGAATCACATTGTCCTATGATTAATAATGAACGTGGCAATGCTCTGGGCTAGCGCTCCAAAACAGTGCCTTTCAAGTCAATGATAGCAACCAATTAGTGGTTAGCGAAATCAATTCAGTGGGTCACAAATAACATCATTTCTGATTAAATGGAGTACAATAGAGAAGAATAGAAAAGAAGATGGAGTACATGGCCACAGAGAGGTTAAGTCTGCCTTTATTTCTTTCCATTGTATATGTGTATATACTGGTTTCCAAAGGAAGATGTATTCCTTACCGTGAAATGTAGTCAAAACCTATTTAAAAGCTACTGCTCAAGAGAGAGCGAAAGAAGAAAACAAAAGCTTTGCTCTCAAGAAGCTTGCATCTTGCTGGGAAGATAGAGCTAATTAATGAACAGCAGAATCCTTTGTATAAAGCAGCTAATGACTAACAGGTACAATGAATGTTGCTGATTTAGTGTCCCCAGGAGCTTAAGACCAGGGGAAAATCACTGTGACAGTTCATTACTCCTTCCTCCTTGAAAAATCACTCACTTGGCTTCCAGGACAACACACCTCGCTGATCTTTCTTGAATCCCTTGTTTATTCCTCCTTAGCTCCCCATGTCTTGCGGTTGGGTCAGTGCCAGATGGGCACCACTCTTGGGCCACTTTTCTCTCCTACCAATACCCATTTCTTAGGTCACTCAGTCATTATCTGAGCTGTAGATACCATGTGAGGACCCACATTTGTCTTTGCAGCCCAGACAGCCTGAACTCCCAGCCTTGCATAGCCAGGGCCCTAGTTAACCTCTCTACTTAGATGTCTCGTGGGCATCTCAAACTTAATATGTCCCAAACTGAACTACTAATCTTTGTCACCCCAGTCCACACCTCCCTTAGGGTTTCCCATCTCAGCTAATGGGAATTCAATCCCTCCAGCTGATCAGGCCAAACAAGTGATTTCGTTCTTGACTGTTCTCAATTCCCATGTCCAAATCATCGTTGAGAAGCCTACCGGCTCTATTGTCTCCCCACCTCCTCCACTACCACCATTCCTAACCTTTGACCCCAGTCTGGATTAGAGCATGAGCCTCCAAACTCTTCCTCGGATTCTACCTTATCCCTTCTAGCAACCTCAACTCAGCCTGCCAAGTGATCCTTCTAAAACCACGACCAGTCGCATCTCTCATCAGAACCTCTGAGCTATTCCTATATCACTGAGGAAAAGCCACAGCCCTTCCAATAGCCTGTGAGGCCCAGTGATCTACCCCAGGCCCACCCATCACCACTCTGTGCTCGCCTTCTGTCTCCTCTCCCTCCGCTTCCCCGCTGAGCCTCCGCAAGGCAACATGGCAGGCAGGTCTCCCCAGCAGGACCTTCTTACGATTCTTTGTGCTCCAAGCACTTGCCCTACAGCTCTCCCGGCTGATCCCCGCCCCATTCCATCTTTACTCAAGGTCCCCTTCTCAGTGAGGCCTCCAGGGACCATGCTCTGCAGCACTGCAAATCCCACCACCCTCGCTCCTCCACTGGCACACTCTGCTCCCCTTTCGTGCTTTCTGTTTCTCTGTGGTACAGCTCACCATCTAACGTGCGTTTTACTTATTTTATTCATGCTTATCTTCCTCCTTCCACATTACACCTTCTGTGTCCCCAATACCTAAAGCAGCACCTGTTTCACAATAATAAGCTCGATAAGATGCGTTGAATAAATGAATAAACGCTTTTAAAGTATTTTGAAAGAGTCGCAAAAGAAACGGTACTTTTAACGCCACCTTAACCACTAACTAAAGGAAGAGAACACCATAATAAAGTTTGGTCAAGAAGCCTCACCTCGAACTCTACAATGAATACTCCAGGTGGGACATTTCCCTTCAACGGAGGCTGAGCTAGTTTGGGAATGTGGGTTCAGACAGCTACTGCATGAGCCGAACTCCTTTGCGCACAACTCCTGTTGGTTCTGTATCATGCTGCCTAGAGGAAGTGGGTTGAAAAATAGCCTTAAAGTACAAATCCTCAAAAGGCTGTTTCCCCATATGGTAACTATTAAGGTGGAACTTTGTATTACACATGTGCATAAAGACACCGAAAATATTATTCCATTCTTTCTAGATGTCAAGAACTACATTCACATAATTTGAAAGATGATCGTTTCGTTGAATTAGAATGAATGGTGTTCGTGAAGGAAAGATTCTATTTTGGCCCATTTGAATACAGTATACTTTTAGGTATCGTGAAATGTAACTCAGAGTAAAAAGTCCAAAGGGCACCAAATTGCACTAGTAATCAGATGATAGTGATTTAAAAAAAAAAAAAAGCAGGAAATTTTGAGCTGTATCTCTTCTTAAATCTCTTGTTTTTTTCTAATAGACACCAAATAGCTAAGTTAATAGTTCATAAGTGTAATCATTTATGGCCCCATTTGAGAAACTTAGTATCCCAAACTTGATGGTAAAGGAAAATATTTGCTGAAATCTATTTCAAAATTTGTAATTTTGGGGGCAACTCGGTGGCTCAGTCGATTAAGCGTCTGCCTTGCAGCTCAGGTCATGATCCCAGGGTCCTGGGATCGAGCCCTGAATTGGGCTCCCTGCTCAGCGGGGAGTCTGCTTCTCCCTCTCCTTTTGCGCCTTCCCCTGCTCATGCTCTCTCTAATAAATAAATAAAATCTTTAAAAATTCTTGTAATTTTGAAATTAAATATTAATACTAGAAATGATTGACTTGATCCAAACTAGCTGCTCCAAGATCATCAGACTTCAAGTTCTAAGGGAAAAGACCCATACTCAAACATTGACAAATAGTGGGGTCTCAGAACTGCTAAGAGATTTAGAAGATTTTAGCTAACACCGAAATTTTGTTTTGATGAATGATATTTCTACATCTGGGCTTCTGTTGACTTAAGAAGGAAGATCACTAATCTTCTACCCACATCTCTGCTTTTGAACACCAGACACGGAATTCAAATTTGCCTCAGGGAATTTAATTGTTGGAATTATAGCTACAAACAACAGGGGATATAGTGGACAGATGTCACCACGCATGACTACAACAGCGATGGCTCACCTGGCCATTGCAAGCCAATAGATATGCTTCCAATATGCCAGAAAGACATGTACAGTTGCATTAAAAAATAAGAAAGGGCTCTAAATTAGCTTATCTCCTATAAAGTCAATGGAAATAAATGTAAGATATTTACTATAGACCTAAACCTCTGTTGATTTTAATCTTGCTATCTTTTAGGATGTTTGTTTTCTTGCTTATATTTCACTAAAACTTGCAGCCAACTATAACTGCTGGATGATGGGTGCTCTGTGGTTCTTTCAGGCATCTAACCCTCCCTACTTGCTACAGTTGTCAAAATGTTACAGCATTGTAGCTCCCAGTAACTTAATGCTTGAGTTTCATGCTTAATAGAAAATTGCTAAGTTTTGAGACTTACAGACAGCAGAATGATATAATGAAAAGAATGCAGAAATTTGAAATAAACCTGCCCTTTGATTCTGAATATGATTTACTAGCTGTACAATTTAGTGTAAGTTATTTAATAGCATTAAGTCTCAATTTTCTCATCTTTGTGATAGGGTTAATAACAACATAGGGTTTTATATTGCATGAGATAATGTTTGTCTGTTGGCATGGCTACCAGCAAGTTCTAAGGCTAATTACTTCACTATGGATGTACCGAATGAGAGAGGACATATCTTTGACTCAGCATTCCAAGCAAAGGTCGAGATGCTTGCTTACTGAGCAGGTTTAGATCACACGCTTAGCCCTGAGCCAAACAAGGCAACTGGGGAATGTGATGTGTTGATTGTGTTATGATGTGATGTGTTGATTGGCTAAGCTGCGCTATTCCTGAGAGACATGGACCTCAAGTGTGTTTCCTTCTGGGGAGGAAGGGTTCTCCAGAGCAAAATCATGGAGATGTGACTACAAGAACCAGAATCAGACCCAGGGTCGCAAAACCCACAGATGTCCACTACAGTCAAAATGCAGGGTGGACAATGAAGAAAATTAATTTTCCTTCCCCTGTCCCCACATTACACCAGAATGTGGTATCTTAGTCATTACTTCTTGATGTGGAATCACAGGGCATCTTCACGACAGACAGCAGCCCTTTTGGTGTCGGCTGTCACCTCACTAACATTTTCTACCAGCCCCCAAAGGCTCATGGACCACTCCCATCCTTTGAGGGGTCACAGACCTTGCCCCTTACAATTCTCCCACAATGCCTTTTCTCAATGATATCCATGCACTTCACACATAGACATTCAACTCCTAAGGAATGGTTTTACCACCAGGGAAGAAGATTTTTAAGAACAAAGTACAACCCCAGTAGGTGAAGCAAAGGTACTGAAATACTTTACTCAGCTTGACTTCCTTTACAGCTATTTTTCCATTTTCCTCCATCTATCCCCCAAATGTGCCCAATCACTTAAAACTTGTAAACCCCTTGGAGACCAGAGACTGTGTTTTATAAAATGCTTTTGGTGTATTTACCCAGCACCTACTATCGTGCTAAGTACCCTGTATATACCTATAAACGTTGGTGGGTGAGAATAATTCCATAGGTCACAGGGACTGATTCACTATTGCATAGTACTGTTTACAAAGTTTTGTTTAAGAGTGTTGCAACGTTTTTATTTGGAGGGAACATAGCCAAGGTTCTAAGCCCTCTTTAAAAAGAGGTAGGTATTTACTCTTGTCTTTAAAAGGTCATTTTTAAGCAATCTGAAGCAAATTAAGTTTTGCACCCCCTTCGGGCTTCGTGGGGAGTTAGAAAGGGCGGTTGCCAGAGAAAACTGATTGGAAAACACCAATCAGACCTTGGGATCTGCACATCGCGTAATTGTAATTTTCCTATTCTTGCTCTTTTTTTCTGCTTTTGCTATGAGAAGAGCAAGCTTAAAAGGCTACAGGGACATTTATGCCAAGTCGCATTTGTCAAGTTGAAAGCTGTGTGGAGCAGAAAAGCAGTTCTCCCAGCTGTAAAGAAGATGCAAAGGACCCGAGTGAGTAGGGAATCTGAGAGCTCACTAAAAGTGCTTAGAAGGCGGAGGCATTCACGCCATTTCTGTAACAAGTTGTAGGCAAGCACTTGAAATCCAGGGGGAAGCCTCCTTACCACTGGGGTGCATGCAGGCCCCCACAGCCATCCTTGAAAGTTGTGGTGTCCTGCAAGTTTTCTAGTCCCCCCCAAAACTGTCCATTTGTGTTTAAACACTGACTGACAACAGCAGTTGCTAAGGGCACCAGGAAACAGGGAGACAACAAATGCTGCTTTACTTCTTAATTATTTTAAATATTTATTATTTTAAACCCTCTTCAACCGTGCTGGCAAATCAGTGACAAGGTACTATTTATGCTGATTTCAATAGTTACATCTTATGTTTATTTTAAAAATAAAGTACAGTTCAGATATACTCCCTTTCTCCCCCCATTTATTAGTTCAGTCGCTTAATCAATGTACATTCATCAGAGGCAGGGGGACATTAAAGCTTTGATGTCAGTCAAAGCCAGCCTCCTATTCATTATTATGACCTTGAGAGAGTCATTTCTGCTTTTTGAGTCTAAGTTTTGTAGCAGTAAAATGGACATAGTAATGCCTATCCCATAGGACGGCTGGAAGTATTCACTTAACATAGGTATCTCTTCCAGCCCTCTAAGGTTATTCCAGAAATGTCAGATTATGCCATAAATACCAGATCCCTAGCTCTCCTTTCATAAATACAGTTTTTCCTCCTCGTATTTACCCTTCTTCATCGAGCTCAGGTAAGACCAAGTAGGTTGATCCCTCAGCCACAGCCAAGAGCCCTCATTTGCCTGGTTGCTTTAATAGAAACACTCAATTTTTGAAGAGCTCAACAGCTGCTGAGAAGTAGCCTTGCAAATATCAACCTATTATTGATGGCCGCCATTTTAATCACTGCTCTAACTTGCTCTATTGTCTTTATTCCTATCTCAGCAATAAAATGCCTAAACTATTTCTCCCCACTTCTCTGGTTCCTGACGAATTAGAACTTTAAGTCCCACCTCAGCATTAGATTCTTCGGTTTTCCTCCCCAAACCTCAGTCATCCAGAACGGCTGACAGAATCGCACTGGCCTCCCCTGGTATATTTCAGGACATATGCTCCATTTCAGCTGTCCCAGCTTTCTAAGGGTCTGCATTCCTTTTGTGGCTCTCAGATTTCCCAAAATCTCACGCATTTTCATCCCTCCAAACCTCACCATCCAACCTCCCATCTCCAGATAATCCACTCTCCAGGAGTCACTCACACATGGCTTCATCTCCCAGCCATCATCCCTCGGACCATCATTGGCACAAAATGTCTGACTCTCTCTAAATGTAGTTACACTGTACTGACTGCAGCCCAGCAAAAGTAGGGGGCTCAAACCCCAAGTCCCGTGGAAGAGCCTTGTAAAAGTAAGCTTTCTCATGTCTGAAATAGTATTTCTTACAACTTTTACTTCAAGGCTTGTAATCCTGCATTTGTTTTTAACATTTTTTTTTCCTCCAGACAGATCTTAAAACCATAGGGAGGTGTTTTTTTTTTTTTACCTGAAATATATATTCTTTAGGTTACCATAAAATAACAATTGTGACTCAAAGACAGCCAAGATCTGAATATGGGGAGAGAGGGGGAATCGCTGTCTGTGAATGGTAGACCTTATCTTGGGTATAGTATCAACCTATACCAACTGCTAAGCTCTCTGGACCTCAATTTCTTTATTTGATCAGCTAAGATTATAATAATTCTTCTTATCCTTCAAGGTAGTTGTAAGGATGATGAGTCATTATGTGAGCTTATGTTTTTTTGCAAAAGCATGGCACAGATGAATGCTAATTATTATTATTAATTTGGTCACTATTAAATAGGAACATTAAGTTCTATAGATACTATTCCAGAATGTATCCATTTCTTGTTTTTATTTTTGCACATGTTCTTTAAAGGGCATTTGATTCTAAGACATATGCTTCGCATTTTAGCATCTTTGATATTGGAATGATCCATTCCAAACTAGGAAGAGTCAGAGTTGAGTTGGTGGTATTGATTTCCTTCCTAGTGGCACAAAAAATATTGAGGGTTTTGCAATGGTATCTAAGATTTAGGAAAATGTGGCATTTGGATACTACAGGAAAGCTTCAGATGGGTCAAAGTTAAGAGTGCTTTGTCTATTCAAAATGGAAACTTTGTTAACTAAGTGGGGATCTGACCCCCCAAAAATTAGCAAAATGTTTGAGACCCTCAGAACAGAAGGTGTTATCTTGGTTCACATAACTTTTAAGGGTTCCCCATGGAAAAGATTTTTCAAGGACCCCTAGCTTATTGTAGCTCTTGCTCACAGATCTCCCAGAGTAAGTGTGATCCTCTTTCACCTGAGTTTGGGGAAACCTAAAGCGGGAAAAAAAATTGGCAGCATCTGAAGACAGTCTACTTTCAAAGATCCTAAAAGAGACAGAAACACATTTTTGTGTAAGAAATTTTTTTATTTTTATATAGGATAACATATATATTCCATCTGTTTATATTCTTAACTAGAATATCTAATGAGTAGAAGGTGGTCAGCTAAAATGCCACTGCTTTTTTAATCCCCAAGTTATTTATGGCTGGCCATACTTTAAAAGTAGCCCCGAAGAGACAGATTTCTAACCTTTTTCTCAGATTTTTATGGTGCTTTGAAATTCACAAACTGTATTCACACACACGATTTCTATTCATTATACATCTATTATCATCCCCATTTTAGAGATGGAAAAACTGAATCAAGGAGGTGAAGTGACTTATCCAAGGTCACACACATTGAGTGAAAGCAAAGCTGGAATTGGAATTCATTCATTCATTTAGTATCACATTTACCCAGAAACCTATTGCCTTTCTGGCAATGTACTAGGCCCTAGAAATAGCCAGGTAAACAGTAAGAAGCTTGCCCTCCTTTACATTTTTAACCTCTCCTCCACTTCTGTGACTCAGAGCTGCACAGAGCAGAAACTTCATGCAGCCCAGAGGCCCCCTAACTCCCACTCTTGGTCTGGACAGTTCTCATACATCTGGCATACACAGCTCTAGGGTCAAGGTTTTAAAACAAAAACAAAAACCTTCAAATACATAGTTCCCAGGGAGGCTTTTTTCCCCTCTAGGTTTTCTGCTTTGTGAACCAAAAAAAGACATTTGGGGTTCAATCACTGGGAAGCCAGGCAAGATTCTGGTTGCCTAAAGGCTACAGTCTTCCCTCTCAGTCCTGCAGAATAGAGATGAGACCTCAGGACAGAGAGCTGGGAGTATTTCCTGATGGGAACTCTCACTTAAAAATGATGGGAGTAGATAGTATATTCGAACTTTATATTTTTGCTTAATATATTTCAATTATTTCTGCTCCTTCTTTGAGAAAGAAGATTGGCAGCAGGCATCAGAGTCTTCTTGGAAAGCCAATGTCATCCACCATGAGGGAGTACCAGAGTGCTAACAGTAGTGCAGAGCTCCCCTAAAAGACCTTTACTGAGCACTCCATATGCACTTGCACGCATTACCTCATTTAATGCATGCCTAACTCTCTATGGGGTAGGAAACAGACAAGGAAATGCAGGCATATGCCTAGTTACTGACAGCAGGAACTCAGATCCTTGTAGTCTAGTTGCAGAACTCACACCTCTGACCCCCCAGCAATACTGCTTCCCCCATCAGTGAGCTTATCCAGTAATTAGAGAGAGGACGCTAAGACACATAAAACAAGTAGTGCATATAAATGCCATTGTGTAATTATGCACATTAAGTACGCAGAAGGATGGTGTGGATCAGGTTTGGGGGCCATAGAGTCAACAACACAACCATATAACTTGACATCAGTCATAGCCAGTGCATAATGAATGGGCATGGCTGTGTGCCAATAAAACTTTATCTACAAATACAGATGGCAGGCTGGATTTAGTCTGTGAGCTATAGTTTGCTGACCCCTAATGTACAGATACATGCTATAGATTTCATTAAAAAGATCAATTTAATCTGGAGCAGTTGGAGGGAGCTTTAGAATTGCTGAGTTCAGCCTGGAAGGAAGATCTGAGACAGACTTACAAGACCCTACATGACCTGGCCTCCCACCGCTGGCCTCTCCTTGTATCAATTTCCTCTTGGCTGGGTACTCTCCAGCCACGCTGGCATATTCGTTCCCAGGCTTTCATTACACACCAAGCTCATTCTTATTCTAGAGACTCCGCACCGGCTGATCCTTTTGCCTGGGAGCTCTTCCCAGCTCTCCTCCAGGCTGGCTCCTCTGGTCAACTGATGTCCCCTGGAATATTACCACCTTCCTAGTGGCTTCTCTGAGGAACAGGCTAAAGTAGGCCCCCTCCAGCCACTTTGTTACATTAGCTCATCTTCTTTTCCGAACGGCATTTATGATTCCTGAAACCATCTTGTTCGTTTATGTGTGTGCTTGACTATCATCTAATCTCTTCCTGAACCGCTTCTGGAATGTATGCTCCACAGCATGAGATCAATGTTCGTACTGTTCACTGCTATATATTCCCAGCACCCAGACCACAGCTGGAAAAGAAACAAGCAAAAAATACTTGCAGAAGTAAGGGAAGTGGGAGAGACACAAAGAGAGAAACGGGCAAGGAAACTGAGAAAATGCAAGCATGCTCCATTAGGTCATGTTTCATTTTCCCTTTTCAGTAACTGAATAGACTATGGCTATGATTAGAATGACCCATCACTCGGTGCCCATACACTATTTCAATTAAGCAAACATCCCCATCCTGTAATTAGAGGATGACAGCACTTGGTTATGGTCATTCTTTGGTCAGAAACAAGTCTTCTGTATTCCTGAACTGTGACATGTGGTCTAAGTTATAGACTGGCTATTCCTGAAACAGAAAAATGCATGCTAATCCTCATTTTGTTTGATCAAAAATAAAGCTCTCTATTGGAGTTTGGTGCTTAAACATATGCATTAAAGAGCAAATAATCCTTTTTTTCTCTAACTCATAACTATTGTTAAATCTAACTTTATTACATTGACTTTATTATTGTTTCTTTAAACATTTTGGGTCCAACCACCTCCAAGGCTGGTGCAGACAAACAGGACATCTGCCCCACCTGTCATCGACAAGTGTCTAGTTGCTCTAGCTTCCCTTCCTTACTAAGACTTCTATTCCATTACACTGCCAGGCCAGTACTACTGAAGGCTTTCTCAGACAGCTGTAAAGTTAATTGTTTCTTTGAATTTCCCTAATTTTTTTTCTTTCTGTGCAACTGAGGCAGAAAGACACATCAACTTTTGGCTAGATCACAATATTGTGTACTCCATGATTCTCCTCTCTTTCCAATCAAAAGGGACTAAGATTTCACACTCAGGCCCCTCACAAATTGGTATGCCTTCTTTGAAAACTATGCACCTGGTCACTGTCTCCCCTTTTGCTCTAGAGTTTAAAAGGCTCAGAATAAAAATTCCGGCTCAGTCATAGCAACTTCAGCGACATTATTTTTCTTCTCCAAGATCTTGATTTTCTGTTTGTTTACATCTTTCCTAGAACTGATTTCTGTATTATTTTATAGGTAATCTTGTAGGCTACCTTTAGGTGTATGAATAATGCATTCATTTTTAAATCCCATTCCATACAACTTCTTAGCTGCTATCATTTGAAAACTGTTTCATTGAGAGCTATACAAATCAAATACTTTCCAGTTGGTTCCTTAACAACAGTTGCAACCCATTGCTAGGGCCAACCCAAGTTTCTACCATAAACTAACTTGGGGAAAAACATCTAAACAGAAATTCGCCATGTTTTGTTTCATAATTGGTATGACCTGATAGAAGTTTGTCCTTAGTCTCTGACATATTCCAGAGACCAATGCTTATTTATGTACTGTGCGTCAGTACCAAGAAATGGCCAAGTGCTGTACGCATCATCTATGACCCCAGCTGCACCAACGTAATTTATAAAATGTAATTGCTAAGCCAATAATGAGGTTCTGAACATGATCATATCTTTGCAGTGAGTCACCTTCCAATTGAAGGAAAACAAGATTGTTCTAAACATCTATAATTTCACTAAGAAATCTTCCTTGTTGCTATAGTGATTTTTATGCTTTTTAGCTAAGAAAGTAAAAACTCGACATTGTTATTACCATGATCAACAAATGGCAAATGGATCAGATGCAATGGATTACAAAGGTGACATGGGATTACAGTTGTCTGGTTCTGTAGGTGCCACAGATCATAGCACAGAAAGAGAGACAGCATCACATAGTGGTCAAGACTAAGGCCCCAGGAGCTGCCAGGTTGGAACTTGGGCCCTTCGTAGCTGAGACTTATGTGTCCCCACCTGGGGCTTGATATCACAACCCTGAGGTCGTAACCTGAGCCAAAATCAAGAGTCGGATGCTTAAACGATGCTGAGCCACCCACGAGCCCCTTTATCGTGCTTTTAGTGGATCATCTATTCTCACTTCCTAGCACCTATAACATTTAGAAACCTGTGTCTAATATGTGTATGTGTCATTGCAAACAATTTTACGAACCCTTCAGAGTTAAAATTCATATATTATTAATCAAAAATTTAGGTTAAGTAAATTCTAATCTTTGGAGTCAAACCAAAATGCTCTGACTGCCAGTGCCATTACGTGTTCTTTTATTAGTTGTGTGTTCTTTGGCAAATTCCTTAAGTTCTCTGAGTTCTTGTTTCTCATCTGAGAAATAACAGAAAAAAATTATGCAGAGTTCTTACGTTGATAAAAAAAGATCCTGTAAGCAAATCCCTTAGCATAGTTAAATGTTAATAATGAAAGAATGTATTATTTGATGGATAATCAGTGAGGAGTTAGCATCAAAATATTAAATACCTGTTCACCTTCTCATTGAAACTTGTCCAGTTTCAATAGCCCTGGAGTCCTTCCTGGCTACTCCTTCCCCATCACCATTACTGATAAGTCCTACTTCTAGTCTCTCTTTGGTGCATGTTCCATTTATGGCACCCTATCTTAAACTTGCTGATGGGTTGATTTGGAACTGTTCCCAAACGTGTTTGGGAAAGTCTGTGTTCTCATTGCTGTTAAAGCATGTCAAGGGCAAAAACCAGCCTCCTTTTTTTTTTTTTTTTGGTTTCTTTTCATTAAGCCCTGTGCAGTGTTCTATGCACCGTGGACTGTTTGTTGCTTCTTAATGGATAAAAAGCGTGGTCTTTGTGCATTTCTTTTACTCAGTGGAGGAGTAATGAGATCCTAGATTGAGTCCATGTTGAGGTGGAAAATCTAAGTGGAACTGAAGAGAAAGTCATAAAGAAGTCTTCTATGGCATAGTGTAGTGTTCTGTTGAATTCAAAGGAAATGACTGTAGGGGAAAAAAAAAAAAAGGAGCAGTGGACTAAGAACACTACCTTGTGTGGTAGCCCCAAGTGGGGACTTAGAATAGGATCCAGCAGAGCAGGAGGAAAAGAACAATTCAGATAAGTAGCTCTACCAGGTAAGTAGAGAAGCTCTTCAGGGGTGGGTGTGTGTGTGTGTGTGTGTGTGTGTGTGTGTGTATTCAAAGGCCAAGGAAAATTATAATTAAGAAAAGGCCACTAGCTTTCATGAGATCATTGGAAACCTTTAAAGCCTGCTTTAAGCAGATCTATGGAGGCTGAATCCAAATTAAGAGGGGTTCAGAAAGAATAGGTATTGGGAAGTCATTGTAGCTGGTTTAGGAAGAAGAGAGATTCGATACAAGACAGTAGAAATGGAAGGTGTGAGGAGGGTGGAGATAAAATTGAAAGAGTCTTAAATTTTAAATGGCAATTGAAAACAAATAATTGGGAGCGCCTGGGTGACTCAGTCATTAAGCGTCTGCCTTCGGCTGGGGCTGGGCGTGATCCCAGGGTCCTGGGATGGAGCCCCACATCAGGCTCCCTGCTGAGGGCCAGCTTCTTCCTCTCCCACTCCCCCTGCTTGTGTTCCCTCTCTCTCTGGCTGTCTCTCTGTCAAATAAATAAATAAAATCTTTTTTAAAAATTTTAAAAAAACAAAAGAAAACAAATAATTGAAAAGCTCAAATAAAACTGTTCTCCTTTCCTGTGGCATTCTTATTGGAATTATTTCTTGGAATTCTTCTTATTCTTATTAGCACGAGAAAAATGAGAAGTGAATCAAAGCCAGTGGTTTTAATTTTTCCTAATACACAGGATGTTCTAAAGATTGAGACATAGCTTTGCATGGATTAAAATCTTTTCAAACCAATGACAGTAAAACACCATTATCGAGAAATGAACATCTGAAGTTTTAGAAAATATATCTATATTACCCACATTCAGGGTCATACCAAAAAAAAAAAAAAAAGGAAAGAGAAGTATAGGATTTCATTAAAAACAAATTATCTGTTTTCTATGTGAATAGGTTCCTCAGGATGACTGGACAGGGTACACCCCTCGAGGTAAAGACGACGAAATTCCCTGCCGAAGAATGCGGAGTGGCAGCTACATCAAGGCAATGGGAGATGAAGACAGTGGTGACTCCGACACGAGTCCCAAGCCTTCTCCCAAAGTTGCCGCACGAAGAGAAAGCTATCTCAAGGCTACTCAGCCATCCCTTACAGAACTCACCACACTCAAGTAAGTGTTTCCAATGCTCTCCTTCTGGTAGCCCAGCTCTTTCAGCACCTAGAAGCAGGTGGTGTGACTCCTAGAGTACCCAGGGCAGAGTTCACCCTACAGCTGGAGCAGAGCAATGCACTCAATGGCCTAGTGATTTTGACCTGGGGTCTGATTGGGTATCTAGCACCTTCAAAGACATGGGCATCCAGGTGTGTTCTGCAGAAATCATAAGCTGAACCCCAAAACCCAAGAAAAAAGAGTTTGAAACAATCCAGGATGGCTTCTGAAATGGATTAAGACTTCTGGTCAATGAGAAGATCTATGTCTCTCAACTCTTGGATGTTTTCTTAACCACTAAATCTATAGGGCAACTCTTCCTTATAAGACCCTTGAATTCTTCAGATAAATGAGTAATATAATAAAGCAGATGATCTTGGAGAGGCTTATAGAAAGTGGCTACGCTTAAAAACTGGGTCATATATGAAGGTTCTTGATATGGGTTTTTAATGTGGATGTTAAATACACATAATTTATAAGACCTTAGAAATGGTTTTGGGGGGCTTCTGAGTGCCTCAGTCAGTGGAGCATGTGACTCTTAATCTTGTGGTTATAAATTTGAGCCTGTCATTGGGTGTGGAGATTACTTTAAAATCTTTAAAAAAACAATTTTGGGTTTTGAAGAATATGATTCTAAGTAGTTCTTACCTCCATCTGTGCTATTTGTAAACAGAGAACAGCACCACAAAAGAAACTACTGAAATTGATTTTTTTAAAGGTTTTATTTATTTATTTGACAGAGAGAGAGACAGCCAGAGAGAGAGGGAACACAAGCAGGGGGAGTGGGAGAGGAAGAAGCAGGCTCCCAGAGGAGAAGCCCGATGTGGGGCTAGATCCCAGAACGCTGGGATCACGCCCTGAGCCAAAGGCAGACGCTTAACGACTGAGCCACCCAGGTGCCCCTGAAATTGATTTTTTTAAACAAGACCTGATTAAATTTTTCATATTATTTCTGGGGAGTAAATCAGAACCTTCAACTATATCAGGGCTTGGATCACCATTTGAAAAATATGGATAATTTGTATTTTTAAGTGCCTTTTCCCATATTTTAAGGAAATACATACTACTATTCATGCATATTATGCTACAATATAAAATATTAAAAGACAAAATAAATAAAGTAGAAAAAGGCCAAAGCTGTCAGGCTAAGGAAAACAAACTAGATTATTAACAGAGAACAACAGTGGACTGTTCCGCAATGGAAACATGTAAATAGCAAAATGCATTATATCTTAAATAAGCGGACAGAGGGAGTCCCCTCATGATTTTTTTTTCAAGGGGGTCATATGAAACTCTCCAGATCATTTCAATAAAAAATTAATACCAATAGCATTAGTGAACCAACCCAACAAAGGAGCTCTTCTTTCTTTCCTTTGGCTTCCGGTTGCCCTTCCTCTTTGCCTTGATTACTGCAGGTATGTTTTCTAGGGCTGCCTCACAAAGTCCCATAAACTGAGTGGCTTGAAACCACACACACTTGTAATGTCACAGTTCTGGAAGCTAGAAGTCTGACATCCAGGTATGAGCTCGGCCATGCTCCTTGAGAACTTGTTGAGGACAATCCTTCCTGGCCTGTTCCCAGCTTCCGGTTGTGGCTAGCAATCCTTGGCATTCCTTGGCTTCCAGCTGCTGCACTTCAATCTCTGCCTCTGTCATCACATGGTGTTCTCCTTTCTGGGTCTTCCCACAGCTGTCTTATGACACCACTCATAGTGGATCAGAACCCTCCCTAATGACCCCATCTCAACTGGATTAAATCACCAAACCCCTATTTCCAAGTAAGGCCATGTGCACAGGTGCTGGGAGTTAGGACTTTGATCTGTCTGTGTGGGGAATGTAAGTCAACCCTTAACACTTCCACACAAGGTCAAAGTGCATCAAGGAAATGAAAACTAGAAACAGGTTTTTGTTGTACTTTGTTACACCTCAAAGAGGCTCAGAAAATTAAATATATATCCAGTCTGGAAAAAAAGTTTTAAAAAAAACAAACAAATGGGTTTGTAATAAAGGCAGTCTGCCAAGGTGGTTGAAAATGAGGATGGCCAAGGATAACTTCTGGCAAATATCTTCTATGGGCTTTAAAATATCTCTCCACCAGAGACAATAATAGGCAGACACAGCCATGGTGTTAATTAACATCCTCCAGAAAAAGCAAAAGAGAGAATGCTTTGGGCAGGAAAGTCACTTAGACCTTCAGGAGCTCAGTTTCCTCAACAAGCGGTGGGACTCTGCACCCTCCACAGTCCCTTCAGCCACTTTCATATCCTGTCAGTTGATCTATCAGGATGCATTTGTCACATTGGCCGAATGACGCATTAGATCTCCGGTAAGGAGACACCGTGATTGCGCTGCTCACAGTAATGACCAGGCATGAGGAGAACAGAGAGGAGAGGAGCACAGGAAAGCTGAGCGGAGTGCTCTGGGGAGGCTGAGGCCCGGGATAGGGGCAGAAATCGCCTCTCACAATTATGCCTCAGGCTACTCTCCTCACACTTCAGGGCTGTGGGGGATCTGCTCTGAAGTCATTAGAACTCTTTCTTTTTCATTTTGCTTCCTACAAAATATCATCTTCCTTTCAAGCCCTGGGCCCTATTCTTACAACCATCATATATTTCTTTCACTGCTCCGAAGTTTTAAGAGCAGCAGTTTCTAAGAGTTTTAAGAAAAAGACAAACATGGATAGTGGCTAAGACGTCTTGGTCAGCTACTCCAGACAGTGAAAACAGTCACTGAGCTGAGTTGAATTAGTGACTATTTTCTTCCTCCAAACCTCCAGAAATTTAAAATGGCAACTAATAAACTAATAAACTGAGAAACTTTTTTCTTTATTCAAGAAGGAATTTCACCAAACTGTCTCTGTCTTTTAGCAAGCAAGACAGCATCTGACCATCATTCAAATATGCCTTTATTCTCTTTCCTACCATCTGATTTCCCAGGCTTATTTCCNCTTTACTGGGGGACCCCTAATAAACTGAGAAACTTTTTTCTTTATTCAAGAAGGAATTTCACCAAACTGTCTCTGTCTTTTAGCAAGCAAGACAGCATCTGACCATCATTCAAATATGCCTTTATTCTCTTTCCTACCATCTGATTTCCCAGGCTTATTTCCCATAGTTCTGTTTGTCTCCATTCATTCCTCCTTAACCTGGTTTAGGGATTCCACTCCTCATTACAGTCTACGTATTAAGCTTCCATCATACTCCACTACGGAGGATTCCTAGTGAGTTCTAGTTTAATGATATTTAAGGAAGCATGCACGAAGAAAAGGGAAATATACTATGGAGGCAAAAAATTCAAACATGACATGACTTATAATCACTGCTATCTTTTATTCCTTAATGATGTTTTGACTCAAGACCATTATTTCTCTAGAAGTTTGAAGCATTCAGTCCCTCCTGAGAAAAAAAGAAAGATCCCCATATCCTGGAATTCTAGTTCCCCAAAAAAGAAAACTGTATTTTTGTTCTTACTTCTTTGACATTTAAGTCAACTTTTTTTCCTCCTTCCTCCTCAGCAATTCACAGCTTTAGGGATGAATCATAGCATGAACCAAGATAACTAAAATTAGCCAAGTGAGATTGGGGCAACATTTTGTTTGAGGTATTCAACTCCTATCTTCTGTCAGAAATGTTGGAAAGAAAGCATTCCTATACTTTCCTACATTGTTTTTCTCTTTTCTATTTTTAAAAGGCATCTTGAAGATTTATTTACGTCACCTACTCAGTGTTAGTTATTGTGTTCTAAGGTCAGTTGAACATTCTAGAGTCATGAGCAAGCTTCAGACAGTGAACTCCATCTTTGGGCCACAAAATTCCTGTAGCTAATCACTGAGAACCATTATATCTTTCACTCCCTTGTCTCCTTCCACAGCTGGCAACAAATCCCTTCACCTCACCACTAGCTTTGCTTTCTTCCTTTGGTATTAGCTAACAATGAACTTGAAATGAATTATCACCCAAGAATATTAGTATTTTCAAATAATAACATCTGGATGCTTAATAGTAAATTCTCAGGCAAGCGGAGGAGAGTTTAGGGGGCCAGAATTCCCCTAAACCTCTCCACACCATGGCTCTGATGAATTTAAGTCTTGCATTTGTTATGATTTGCTATTTATTCTAGCATTGAGACTACTGCCTGCAACCCTGATTAGTTAAAACCATGTCCAAATCCCACCTTGGACTTTTCCCTCCCAATACTCTGTAGAAAGAGTTTTAAAAGTGAGCTGGCATTTAAAAGATTGTAAAGTTAAATTCAACTATCCATTAATCCTAGGTAAATAACACCTTAAAATTTCTTCATACTTCTTTGTCTCTTCATCCAAGCACTAAGAAAAATTTTCTCCTGGAGGAAATAGCGTCTAACATTATAGACATTGAAAGTCCTCTGAAATTGGCAAGGAGGGCCCCAGGTTTCTGTGCATGTTTGGCTTTGGGGTTGACAAGTTAGATAGAGCTCCTAGCAATTTCGATAAACTCCCTAACAAAAGGTTTCAAGAAGGTTCATATTCAGTCCTAAATGTCTTGAAGGTAGATAGTTTTCCATTTTCAAGATGGCTAATCCTCTTAATCTTCATTCTTTTCCTGATCCCGAACCCTTTTTCTCTTCTTTTCTTTTCTTTTTTTAAACATATATTGTGAAATACTTATGACTTTGGCAACTAGTTTAATGTCTCTCAGCCCTACCCCCCNAAATAGCTGTATGACTTTGGCAACTAGTTTAATGTCTCTCAGCCCTACCCCCCAACACACACCAAAATTAAATGAGAGGCTNCTGTGCATGTTTGGCTTTGGGGTTGACAAGTTAGATAGAGCTCCTAGCAATTTCGATAAACTCCCTAACAAAAGGTTTCAAGAAGGTTCATATTCAGTCCTAAATGTCTTGAAGGTAGATAGTTTTCCATTTTCAAGATGGCTAATCCTCTTAATCTTCATTCTTTTCCTGATCCCGAACCCTTTTTCTCTTCTTTTCTTTTCTTTTTTTAAACATATATTGTGAAATACTTATGACTTTGGCAACTAGTTTAATGTCTCTCAGCCCTACCCCCCAACACACACCAAAATTAAATGAGAGGCTTAGGCTCTTAGCATGGATGGTACCACTAAGATAACTCCCATCACAACTCCCCCACCCCACCCCCAACTTCTAGGCCTATGGCAGACAGCATTAGCCAATCCCACCATTAATGGATCCCAGTACCCTTCCCACTGAACACAGATCCAGTTTCAGAACCCTTCTCAACACAATTCTCCAGCCCCGACTTCTCATTGACTGGTGATACCACGGGGTCCTTTCTCTCATCCACATTGTCTCTGAGAGACCTTTCAGCACCGTTGCATATAATTGTAAGGATGAGGCACAGAAGATCTGGGAGTTCACAGTTTAAAGACAAAAGGAGCAGTATTGGTAAATAAAATAATTTGAGAAGAGGTAGACAGGGTGTTCTCCTACAACTTTAATTCTGGAAATTTAAAATGCATCAATTTTATATCAGGAACCCAAAACAAGCATCTTGGTAGAGTCTCCGTTTTTGTCATCTTCACGTAAACTCCTTGCTCCCTTTTTTCTCCCTAGACACAGTGTTCTCGGCTGGTTCCTCACATTCCACGAGCTCCTCCTACCCATCTACAGCTCCTCAGTTCCTTCTCTTCTCAGAAAAAGGGGAAGTGAGGTGCACGAACATAAGAGCATTGAGATTTTTTTCCTAGGTATATAAACCATGTTTAAGAACATAGCCATATATATCATCCCATCTTTGTCCAAGTGGTATGAAATGTCTCTGCCATTCCTCTCCCACCTGACCCTCAGTATAATTTTACATATAACAGCAGATGCTCTTTACAGTGGAAGAGAGAACAGAATCGCACAACCCAACACTACAATATTGTGACTATAATTCAGTGATATAAACCCAAGTTCGGTTCCCATCCTCTTCTGACCACAGTACTTTCTTCTCTTACATTCTATCTTCCCAACTCCCCCACCCCCAGCTTCCAAAATGATAAGTAATGGAAAACATTTAAAACTAAAACTCATTCACTTACTCATAGAGAAATTATCTAAATACGTTTCAACCCCTTGCTAGAAATAAGCCTCATTGGAAAACAAAACAAACAGTAACTGGTACAAGAAATTGCCTATTCTATTCAGCTCCAATCACCATTCCCAGCTCAAGAAAAATCAATTCCTCTTTGGGGTATGAATGCCCTCCTCCAAATGAGATGGGTGTGTGCAAGCACTGTCATCTATATCCTGGTCTCCTATGATAGAAGTGCTCTCTAGAAAAGCCTGTTTGGGAAGGAAACTTGCAAAGATTGGCCTGTGCCTACAGTGATCATGACCTCAGAGGAAAGAACTGCTTGTGTATCTGTGAGGGAGGTGAAAGAATGAAAGGAAATTCAGACACATGTTAGAGAAAGAAAGGAGATTTTAAAACATTGAAGAGAGATTTAAGTTTTAATGTTCTAAATGCCTTACTGAGTGCTAAGGACTCTACATTCTTTTTTTTTTTTTAATCACTGTAACTCTAAAACTCAGATTTTCCCCACTTTACAAATGAGGAATCTATGTCTCAGGGAGATTAAATAACCTGTCCAAGTTTATATGTCAACTAACCATCAAAGGTAAGATTGGAGGCCAGTCATTGAAAGCAGAAAGGATAAGAAGCTGGTGGCATGACGGGCTTCCCCAGACAGCAGAGAGGAGCTATGTAAGAGGGGTCAGCGCAGAGGAGAAAAGGAAGGTCTCCTGGGTGTGGACACCTGAGAAGCGGCCCCCAGGAAAAGAGCTGAGAAAGCAGAGTAGATTTGCGGGGTGGGGGAGTGGGGTCAGAGGCTTCAGTGAGGTACGTCCTGGCCCAGAAGTGCAAGCAGGCTCACAGGCAGCTCAAACAGGAAGGGCTTTAAGAACATTTGACTCAGGCTTGCCCTGGGGTGAAAGAAGGAAGGACCAAAAAACCAACAGATCAGAGATAAAGGAGGTGTTGGCTGATGGTGGTTACAGGGAGAAATGATAGGCTCTTAGGAGCCTGGGTCCAGCTCCATGGGGCTACATAAAAACAAACCCCGTCCCTGTATCCATCCCGTGGCTCTATGGTCTATAACCTGAGCCATCTTCTCAGGACCTGGCAAGGCCCCCAAAACTGGAGAATGTGAGCAGGGGAAAACCCCTGAAGAGGGTTCTGGAAATGAAGATTCCCCAAGTCCCCTCAGGTGGTACTGATTGAAAATGCTACACACCGGCCTGTCAAGAAGATTTGTGCTTTCGGAGAGCTCTAAAATTCCTTTACGTTGCCTGTCTACTGGCTACCAAGCCTTCAGTTTAATATCTACGTTCACTATTACAGTGCAGATAACCAGGTAACAGAGAACACCCTGTTTATAATCAGAAAGAGTATCCAGGTAATCACTCACTCATTTATTCAGTACCATTAATATTGAAGTACTGTGGGAGACATTTGTACTTGGTTTCAATATATTTATTAAATGATTTACTAAAATCTGGTTTTTCATAGTCAAGTGGAAAACACATATATATGTTTTTATATAGACACTTTTACATAGACATGTATTTTATTTTTATATCTATATCTATTTTTATATCTATATTTTATATAGACATGTTTTATATAGGCATATATTTATATAGAGATATTATATTTCTATATATTTATATGGAAATACATATATTTTTAGAGCTAAAAGATACTCTAGAGTATACGGCTGTGCTCCTAAATCTCAGAATGGTGGAAGAAGGCACTACAGAGAAGATGTAAACTTAAAACTCAGAGGCTGAAGGTATTATTTTGTTCAGAATTTTTTCAGGTCAGAAAAAATCCACTTACCTTGGGAGTGTTTTCTTTTCCTTTTTTTCATTGCAGATTACTGTTGTCACCATAGTCCATGTTATTAGTTTTGCTTTCATTTTATATCATTAAAGCAATCCTCCTCGTGGCCCTCAGATGGTAACCTACTCTGAAGCAAAGAGAAAAGCTACTTTAAAGGAAGCCGAGGCAGACATTGTAGGAGCTGCCTCTAATCCTTGTTGGAGGCAGGCTGTGTATGAGTCCTAAATAAATGTACCTTTACAGAGAATGCATTTGGAATAGCAAAACCATTGACATTCCTGTACAGAAATAAGAGGAAATGAGATCAAAACTACAACCCAAGGATTTAGGTTAGATGCAAGGAGAAACTTCTAATCGCAAAGTTATTAATTATGGAGTAAATTAATTTGGGAATTTGGAGAGAAATCTTTCCAGGCACTTTTGAAAACAACCTGAACTGTGCCTCTCTGAGGGCTTTGATAATTCTGCTGTGTGACTTGGGTGGAGTTGAACAGAATCTCTGTGTGCGATTTGCCCGACCTGTAGAGTCTAAGATTTCAGCTGAAGACCAGCACCACGTTATCATCACGTACACTCACGCTGTATTTTTACGTGAAGCATGCAGGAAGATGACATTTCTAGGCACCCACTATTCCCTGAGAACATCACTGGTCTTCCTGACTCTTCCCCTTCTGTCACCCAGGCTACTGTTTTCCTAAATTCAGTCTTGAAACACTGCAGCTCAAACTGTCACCTGTTCAAGCTTTAGGGCTTCACTCCTCATTTGAATGATCACAGACCAATCTCTCCTGCTGCCACTGACCTGTCTCTGTAACCACTCCTTCTATAGGCTTTCTACCAGGTTACCGAGACAACATCTCTGAATCCCACTGTGTCTCTGAACGTAGCCCTCAACGACATTCAGTGTCCCAGGAAGACTCCATTCTTGCAGATCTTCTTTTCTGCTGTTTCCTTACACATATTCTATGCTTTGATCAAACTGAGCTACTAAGTGATCTTAGGATTTACTTTTCTGGCTTCAGACCCATGCTGGTCAGGATAGGTTAGATTATACTAGGAGTAAAAAAAAACTCCTGAATCACAGAGGCTTCCAACAACAAAAATGTATTTCTTGCTCATGCTACATGTTCATCTTGGGTCCATGGGGAGCTCTGGTCCCTGTGATCAGTCAGGGACCAAGTTGTGGATACTCTATATCAACAAAGATTTCCCAAGTCACCAAGGCAGGACAAGAGCACAGCAACTTAATGCTTCCACCCTCAAGTAAGACGAATCACCTCCATTCCCATTTCATAGGAGAAAGCTAGTGGCATGGCAATGTCTATCTTCAAAGAAGGCAGAGAAGGCAATCTTACCACGTGCCCGAGACATGAACACACACAACAGTATTTGACAAGCAACACTAATGACTATTGAAGTCTGTCCTTCTGAGACCAAATACCTGGCTCTCTCTCTCTCTCCCCCTCTCCTGCAGGCAAAATACATTCATGCCCCATCACCACCATCAAAGAGAAAACCCAAATCCTAGTCCTATCCTAAACCTCAAAGTTTATGATCTCAGGGCGATGAATGATAGTCTGTAGAGCAGTGAATAGAACACCGTCATAGCTACCTCTGATTCAGATGCAGCTTCTCTACCCCTGGAAACTTGCAGACTATAACAGAAAATGACCTGCCCCTACCTACCCCATTTATCGTGGTGGAACAAGGACAAAATATCCACAATAAGGACTTCCATTCAAAAAGAAAAAGATGGGAGACAACAGTAGTCATTGGTCCATAGCAATTCTGCAATCCCATTGGGGAAGATGTTCAGGCTCCCTACCCTGGGGGAGGCAATGTTTCTTGAGTGGGCTACGATTCTGCTCCCTAGGAGCAACTTCCTTGTAACTGTTCTGTCCCTAGCTCCCTGCTCTGGGAGAGTCTTCCATTTCTATTATCCTCCTTGACCATATCCAAAGTACACATCTGGAAATGTGTACTCCCTGGACCCCAAGAAACATTTTAGGACTCCCCTTTTACTACATCTTAATTTAGGCTTTTGGTTCTTTGGGCAGTATAGCTCTCTCACGACTGTAGCTTCTTTCTATAAATTCTGATGGGTTCCCTGTAAAAGTCATCACACTCATAGAATCCTCCTAGATACAATTGTCTTTGCTCTATTTGTTTGCCCATAACTCTAAGATACTTACCAACTTATTAGCTGCTTCCCTCTGAATTGTTTTGTCTAATCAAAGTATTTATCTAATTGCATCTTCATTCTAAATCATCTGACTCCATTCAAAGGTTTGAACAATAAGGTGAGATAGGCATATCCTTGACTTGAACCTTGCCACCAGCACTAGTTTTCATCATACCTTCATCACTCAAACACATTCTCAGGTTCACCTTTTACAAACTGGGTTGAAATCAGTTGCTTCTTCCAAATCCTTCAAGTCTTCAAACGTCTAGCCTCTCCTTATTCCCTTTCCTTGCTACTTACAATCTAACCAATTTTTTGCTGAATTTATTTCAAATTGCATAATACCTTGTTGAAAGCTACCAACAGCAACCAATACATGCCATTAATATTGTGTTTTGCACCTGCCTCCCCTAGAGTTATGAGTTCACTTATTACATCATCTACCTTCCACGTTGTTGCAGACAACAGTTTACCAAATGATCCACACTGCATAACCTGGATCAGTATGTTTCCAGCCTCTAGTTACCTTGCTGATTGCTACCAATTTCTGAAGCTATACCCATATATTTTAGGGTATTTTGTTGTTGCTATTCCATGAGTACCCCATTTCTGGTACTAATTTATGTACTAGTCAGGCTAGACTAGGTTATGCTCTGTTGATAAACAAGCTCCAAATCTCAAAAGTTTATTTCTTGCTCATAATATGTGTCCATTGTGAATTGTCAGGAGACTCTGGTCATTGCAGTCACTCAGATACCCAGAAAGACAGACGGTATATCTCAATAGGTGCCTCTATGTTCACCAAACCAGAAAAAGGGAATGTGGTGAATTGAGCACTGTTTCCTGGAAATGATGCACATCATGTTTGCTCACATTTCGTTGCTAAAACCATCCACGTGACCACACTAATTTCAGAAAGACAGAGAAGTGAAATAGTACTATGCGCCCACAAAATGGAGAGCTTGGTGTATTTGGTGAATAACAATAATGGTACTTCGTGTCTTTGTTTACGTGGTTCCTCACCCTAGCCCCCAGGAAAGCCATCTCCTCTTCATCTATTCATTCAATCAAGACTGACTGCAGCCTATCGCTAAAGAGTGCAGGCTCGGAGAGATTACCTGGCCTCCAAATCATAGCTCTGTCAAATGGAAAAATCATTTAACCATACTGTGCCTCAATGTCCTCATCAGTTATACAGGGATGATAATATTTCCTATCTCAAGAATAATTGTGAAGATTTGATAATGTAGCATATGTGAAACACTTCAAATAGTGCCCAGCACATGGTAATCACACCCTACATGTTAGCTATTACCATCATTATTATTATTATTTGCAGCCACCTACTATGTGCTAAGCATTGGGATACATTAGTAGTCAGGATTGCTAGTATAATAGAACTTACAGTGTAATGGGGGAGAAGAATAGGAAAAAAACTCTTCATTCTTTTCAGTCTTCCTCTCAAATGTAACCTCTCCCTGTTGGCTATTATTTCCCCCTCCTAAGAATTCCTGAAGCACTGTCTTCAAACATTTCTTAAGGTAGTTGTAGCCTTCTTACACATGCTTCCATTTTCTCGGTCCCCATGTCAAACGCTATCCGAAGTCGTGTTTGCAAAGCCCTGGGCACAGGGTTAGTCCCGAGGAGGTGCTGAATGAACGCTAACTCACTACTGAACAATCCCTATATGTCTCAGGTGGCTTGAACAGTAGCTTCGCGGAGTAGCTTTAACCGGTAGCTGTTGAGCCGAACTTTCCTCTAACATCTGCCGGCCACCCTTCGGCTGTGTCTGTGCTTGCTCAGACTCTTTCCCTCCCTGTGCTTCTGAATCTGTGGTTCTCTGCAAAGCTCCCTGCTCCTTCTCAACCCTGCTGAGCATCACCAGCCCACCTGGAGGCTGGGAGCTCAGTCTGGCAGGTACACATTAGCATGTTAAAAATATCTATGCAGTCACCCCGAGTATTGTCATCCATTCTGCACATTAGCATATTTCTGTTAGTTCATCTGGGGAATCCCTGTTCATTCGAGTTCTCTTAGGAGGAGGGGAGAGGCTATAAGACCAATGTTAACGAGTCCTTTTAGAATTGGAGAAGGATTCTCTGCAATAATCACATTAACTGCTTAGCATTCTTTCAAATTAATTTGCTACCCAAATAAGCCAAGGAGGAAGAAATACATTTGATCATCTATCCTGGTAACAAGTAATATTTTAATTTTCTTTCAAGCCTACTTTTCAACCTAAAAATTACAAGTAATAATTTATCAAGTGTTTTCAGTATATCTCATTTGATCCTCCCAATGGTCTCAGAAGGAATTTAGAATTGGTTTTTACCAACACTTAACCAATAAACCAAGGGTTCCACATGGCTATGAGCCTCAGAGCTAGAGGCCAGCTTGGTCTTGGGTCTTAGGCTCCAGCCATCTGCTTTCCACTCTAACTTTCATCCTTCCACTGCCTCATGGAGCTCTGGGAACTTTTCCCCGAGTAAAACTATCTTCACCATCTGGACATTGTTCCTGGCTTCCAGCTCAGAAACTTCTTTTAGTTCTTTGGACCACTTCTCTTTCCCTGAAGCAGAGCAGAGAGCTCTAGGCATAGATCCAGGTTACTACCTGCCTGTGAAATTGCCACCACCTCGGTATCATCATCCCTGGGCCAGATTTTAAGAGAGATGGATGCTATGCTGTGGGTTTGGGCTCCTGAGGAGACTGGGCTGATCCTAGAGCTCATGTCTGGAGAGGCTGAAATTAAAAAGCCAGGACACAACCACTTTCTTGTGTTGTTTCCCTTGCTTCCCTTCACCTGGTGAAGAAAGGTAATGTCAGGGTTTCAGAGTAAGAAAAGATGGGAATTAAAATAGCCACATTCTGCGCCCCTCCTCACTGAAAAGAACCACTCAGTGATCTTGGCTGGTCCAGTCTGCCAGTGAGAGCCAATGGTGTGCACCTCTCCTCAAATTCAACTCATTCTTGTCTCCCTGGTAACTTGCCATTGGCCATGATGGGACTGTTTACACCACAGACCCTACAAATCAAGAGAGATTTTTTTTCTTCCCAGAGAGCCAGTTTTTAAGCATTTACCTGTATCCCACCGCACAGTATCTTCATGTAGCCATCCTTCAGAGAAAGGACAAAAGGAAAATCTTAGAAGCAAAACCAAGAGGAGCCCCAGAGATCATTCTTATCCAGTTATATTACAAATGAGGAGGTGGAGGCCCAGAGAAGAGCAGGGACTTGTTTAAACTATTTGGCAAATTTTAGGATCCAAGTCTTCTCACTTACAACTAAAGAATCATTCCAGAGAAGTTAAAGTTTTCTCAAGCTGCTACATTCCCTGAGGGAGACAAGGGAAAGATTTGTCCCTGTCTCTACTACACATATATGATTAAGTGGCACCAAAATGAAGAAAACAATTTTGTATAATTATTTGCAAGTTTCAAAATAACATTATGCATGTTGTCTCAGACTAAAAGTGCTGCAATTGTTCAGAAAATAGAAAGTTATTACGATAGGAACAAAATGGCAAGGGATAGCTTCGTGAAAGAGAAAGGAGTCAGCCTGGAATTTGAATAATTACCCAGAGATAAGAGACTGGGGAGGAGAAGGGAGGGGGGAATGTGTCTGAATATAAAGGAACCAAGCTGACTGACTCAGGAGAAGGGATATTTAAAAATGGGAAACTATCTTCGGAGAGAGAGTGAAGACTTTTACAAGCAAGATCCTTAAATTAGAGAATTTGTTTCGCTTGAATCCAGTTAGTGATAGGGAACCACTGATGACAGAGGAAGAAAATAATGTCAGTGTTGTTTTAGAACAATGGCCTGCATGGCGTGGAATTTTTTAAAAGCCAGTTACAGGGGAACTTTTCTCCCATCTCGATGAGAGAACATTCCACGTTATTTTCATGAATATCTACATCTGAAAGGATGTTTTCTAACATCGCACTGGTCATTCTCTCCGTGAGAAGACTTTCTGGGTGATTTTTCCCCCTGTATTTTTTTCTTTTCTCTATTTTTTTTCTTTTTGTTTCTTTGAGGGAGGGGGTTTCCCGTCATTACTGTGTAGCTAATTTTACCAACAACAAAAATCACCTCAAAGATTAATGACTAACACCTAGAAGCACCTCTTAAACGCCAGTGCATATAGTAGCTCTAACGCTACCTCAGGACAGGAATTATTACTATTATCCTGGATTGGACAATGAGGAAACTGAGACACAGGAGGTGAATGGACTTGCCAAAGGTCACAGAGCTAGATGTCCACAGCCAGGATTTAATTCCAGAGCCCACGCCATCAACCACTCTTCTCCACTGCCTCTGCCTGTGACAGACACAGGCAGACAGCGTGAAATCAAGTAAATGAGCCCAAGGAACGTCGCACCGGTCCAGCCATGAGGCACAGAAGTATAGACCGGGATGGTACCGCAAAGGCCTGGTATGCGGAATGACACAGGTAAAGACACTAAAAATCAAAAGTCAACCAAGAATGGGCCATGTCCCTTGTTGTTGTTTTCTCTTGTATGTTGGGGTGCTACTCCGCACCACAACACAGTTTATGCCTACCCACATCTATTTTCTGTTTAGGAATAATGGAAAGATTTCCATTTTTATTATTATAAAAATACCTCTGTCTCTGTAAGAATTTCAATAGCACCACCAACAAGAATTTCAATAATATGTAAAAGTCTTCCTCCCTCTCCATTCCTTTTTACCCTTTAGAGGTAAGAATTTTAACCAGTTTTTGTGAATCCTTTCAGAATTGCTCTATGCAGACATTATATAAACATGTATCTATACTTTCTTTATACTCATGGTTCTGCAATTTGCCGTTTACGCTTAAAATTATTTTTAAACACTGTTTTATATACATGCATGTAGATTAGCTTTTTTAAGAAATTCTTTTTGACAACTGCAAAGTATTCCATTGTATGGGTATACGATAACTTAGGTAACCACTTCCCTTTTTGCATGGAGAATATTCTTTATGCAAAGCCAAAAAAGGCAAAGAGGCTTAGTTAGAAGAAAAAGAGACATTTACAACATATCAAAATGATCAGTGGATTCTAACTCTTGGGTAAGAGGGCAGGAATGAGTAAGAATTTTAAAGTCATTTCCATAAACATGAAGGCTTAGGATCTCAAAGCACTTGATCATTTGAAGACAAACAAAAAGCATGATGTAAAGTGAAATGTTCCCAGCCCTCAAAATCAAAGAATATAATCACAAAGGCTGCCTCTTCAATTCCTTGCAGGCAGGACTGGGTTCTGAGACTACCCACTCAGGAGGTGAATATAAACAACCTGCCACTGCAAAAACAATCCAGGGGCCAGGGTAAAAATAAGTGAATTTTTGTTTCCTTTTTGTTTTTGTGACTTACAGTCATCGTGGTATTTGATCAACAGCTGGAAATTTCCAGCTTATTTTTCTTTTTGAATATTTGGAGATTGGCTGTGCTGTTTAGAAAACAGATTAAAATCTTCCTATTCTTCTTGCCTGGCTCTTGTGGAAAAAAATAAAAGGCAAAAAAGCAATCATCTTACGTAAAGGAAAGTCTTAGTATTAGCAGAAAGGAAAAGTGACCCTTGGGGGGAAAAAAATCTTAGGTTTTCTCGTTTTGTTTTGTTTTCCCAAAATAAGGTAAACCCATTAGATGCCTGTGCTGCTTGACCCCCCTGGACGTCCCTGAGTTTATTTAAGTAGTTACTATGGCAACCACCCACGCTTTAAGTAGCTGAGCTGAGCATTGTGGAAAACAGCTTGGTGAGCCTCTCTCTGGCTCCCATGATCATTTCCTGTACCCTAGTGGTAACTACATTAAATCTAAATGACAATTTAAATATATTAATAATGGTTCTTGTTCTCCTTTATTTTTCTTTAAAGATTTATTTATTTATTAGAGAGAGAGCACAGGGGGAGGAGCAGAGGGAAAGGGAGAGGGAGAGAAGCAGACTCCCCACTGAGCACAGAGCCCAACTTGGGGGAGGGAGGGGTCCATCTCACCACCCTGAGATCATGACCTGAACCAAAATCAAGAGTTGGATGCTTAACTGATTGAGCCACCCAGGTACCCCTGTTCTCCCTTATTTAAAGAAAAAAAAAGCTACTTTTTAAATGACATGATAAAAATATGATAATACAACATTGCTGTTTGAGTTTGCTGCCCGCCCTCAACACTGTGAGAGATGGAATAATTTCAGGAACCAGAGGAATGCAGTGACGAAACCCCAAGGGGGACAGCACACTTGGCCACTGCCCCTAACCCCCCCACCTCCTTCCCTTTCCCATCATCACAATGCCCACTCCTCAAGGGCCAACCATGACAGTCAGATCACAGAGCTGGTGATGTAGAGACATCCCAAAGTAATAAGAAAAGGCAGCTCTTGGGGCGCTTGGGTGGCTCAGTTGGTTAAGCATCTGCCTTAGGCTCAGGTCATCATCTCAGGGTCCTGGGATCGAGCCTGGTGGGGCTCCCTGCTCAGCGGGGAGCCTGCTTCTCCCTCTCCCGCTGCCACTCCCCCTGCCTGTGCTCTCTCGCTCTCTCTCTCAAATAAATAAATAAAATCTTTTTAAAAAGAAAAAAGAAAAGAAAAGAAAAGGAAGCTCTGAGGACAGATCTGGACTTTACCACTTTGCAACCTTAGACAAGTTACTTAACTTCTCAAGGGACAGCTTCTGTTTTTGTTGCTTTGTGGGGTTTTGTGTGCGGACGGGGGGGGGTGTTCTCATTTTTAAAATAGTTCTGATTATTTATAATTAAATAAATATTGTAAGAATTCAATGAGCTAACAAATTTTAAGCACCTAATCTAAGATGTTTTATTCAGTAAGCATGTCTTTAGTGTTTCCTACACACAAGATACAAATTTTACTTACAAATAAAGAAACAAACAAACCTAGAAGAAATAAGACAACTGGAAAACCATAAAAACAGATACATCTACAGAGAACAGATTACTCAAACACATGCAATGTGCCAAGCCAGTTAGGTAAACCCCGGCCAGGCTCTGTGAGATTCTTCCTCCTTCCCAGGTTGGTCCTGGGCTACATTTTTCTTCTATTTTGTATCTGCCCTTGCCCTTTGATCATCCCTGATCTCAGGCTCCAAATAGAAGGTACTTCCCTGAATAACCTGAAGGCTCCTTGGCTGAAGGAGCAATGTGCTCCTACCAAACCCTCCCCATGTAGACCGATATGGCTGAGAACATAACGCCTTCCCTGGAAATCCTGTCTCTGTCCTGTACCCACTTCTTACGGGTGCATCTCCTCTGTTGGAAGATTTCCCCGGCAGGTAGCTGAGACTGATCCGTGGTTTGGTGAAGTTAAGTGTTTTACTTATTGTTCTCAATGAGTATCTTTGCCTGGGTTTCCAGAAAATCAGTATTTGAGGAGCAGGAATTAGAGTGGATCAGATCCCTTGGCTTAGTACCTCATGACACACTGATTCCTTGACTCACTTGACCAACCTGGGTGAACCCCACCCCTCCGATGGTGTACAGGACAGGCTACCTGACCCATCACTAAAAATGCTAAGAATGTCCTGTTTCCATGCTCATTAGCCTTTAATAGTAGAAAGCTTTCTTTCTTCTCTTATTGTTCATGTTTTCATCCTCTGAACTACACCATCAGGTGGATTCATTGTCTGTCTCTGAGTACAAGAGTTCAAGAAACTGTGCTGTTGCACCACAAGAAGAAGAAACTACTGGAAAATGCATTTTCTAATTATTAAAAATGAAGTCTGATGATTATTTTTTACCAAAAAAGGGCCTGTGGCTAGAATTTGCTTGAACAGTATGATGAGAACCCACCCGCTCCCCTCTCCAAAGTGACTTCAGCTCTTAGCCTGGTCACTGAGAGCTCGTGACTGAGAGGTCCATACCATATTCATGGACCAAGACCGATTTTGGTCTTCTCCCAGGATCTCCTGAATGGATTGTCACTCAGTGCACATTTTCTCTCTTCTAGGCTCCTCAAGAGAATACACTACCCAAATTCTTTCAGTGGAGTGTCATAACTATTAGAAACATTTATTTTATGCAGTAGCTATAAGAGTATTTCATTCTTATGTAGTTTCTACAGTTTTAAAAGTTTGTTATTTATGATCTCATTTGACCATTACATAGCCTCCCTTCTCTGCAGGAGAATCCTCTCTACCACTTATAGGTCATGAGCAGAACTGAGGCTTAGCTCTGGTCTTCTTACTCTTCAGCCAGAATATTTTCTAAAACATTAAATGTCAATGAGAAACAAGTAAGAGACAGAATTTTTAAGAAAAGCATTGTTTCCTCCAAATCTTCACTATGAATAAGTTCCCAAGACGACCTTGAGTCTAGAGTTCTAAGTGCTGTGCCTATCTTAATCACAAATTAACTTACCTCTCTCTATCTCTACCCTAGAATCCTTAGAATCCAGGAGAGATGCAAAGGAAGGACATCAGTAGTGAACCCCAGTGATGATATTTGCCTGAGGTTGCTGGGGAAACGCAGCTGCCAACTGGCAATAATAGTCCAGTGGCCCATGAGTCTTACCTCCTTAATCATGTTAACCCTTTTATCATCAGATGAGGTCTCTCTATCTTTGACCAAGTCCTGTAGCCCTGCTCATTCCACTTTTTCAGCCTCTTAGCATTACTACGTGCATAAAGAGATCATATAAGGAAAGAATAATAAATTTTGTTGTGGGTTTTGGTTGGTATGTACAAAGAGAAAGTGTGTGTTATATTTGGGTAATTTGGGTTCAACCCAAATTTGGGTAATTTACATTCAACCAGCCATGCAACTCTAAGAGGTAAAAATAAGGGTGAAAATACTTTTTAATGATATCTAACTCTCCCCCCAATAAGAAAATTTGGGGACTTCTAAGCTTCTCACGACATCCAGCTTCCCTGTCACTTAAGACACTCCATAACTGGCTCTATGATCATCCTGATCCAGGCCAGTAATATATGTCCATAGAGTGTTAAGGGTGACAACTCAGAAATAACTGGGTAACTCACAAGGAATGAAGTTGGCTGAAGTTACTTCCTCCTTGCTGATAAAGAAGTTTTCATTGATCATTCTACAGTCTCTAAGATATTCTGTCTTCAAGATGCATTATTCCACCACACAGCAACAAACGTACAGGCTTCCCAGTGGGACCCAAGGAGATGGCAACTTCGCAGAAGTCAGCCGTTGTGGGAGAGGAAACTAGTGACGCACTTTCTTTCTACCATATGTTTTCAAATTAGCCAGATCCTGTGTGCTCAGAATTGGCAGAGCTTCCTCTGCTGCTGGATACGTTGGACAGTAGCTCGCAGCCATGCAGCTACCTTGATAATTAGGTGGCATCCCTGCCACCTTTTGCAATCTGCCCTCTAGGAGGCAGCCAGCCAAAGCATTCCTCTGTGGCCATGTGTGAGCCCATGTGGATGATCCCACCCCATCATTCTAGGTGAGCCTTTCCTGCCCCACACAAAATCCCCAAGTGTGAGAAGCTCTCTTCACGCATAGTGGAACCTTCTACGTTCAACCTAATGGAAGTGCCAAATGGGGAACATCCTGGGTTGCTTACTTGTGGGCTCCTCTTCAAGCATCACTTCCCATTGCCATAGTCATGCTCAGCAAGGTATTAGGAGCACAACTTTTAACATGGAAAGTTCTGAAGTCAGAAAAAAACATAGCAGTGCCTATAATTGAGATGGACTTCAAACATATCACAATAATGCAGGTCGCCAACTACATGGAGTCTCTTATTTATATGTTACGTCCTGTCTTATTGCTGGTCCCTGAGCTGCCTCCCATGCTGTCATGGTTAGAGAAGGATTAAAGGAGGAGCCAGAGAGGGGCAAGCAGTAACAATAGACCACCTGCGACCTAGCCACCCACACCCCACCATTGAAAGGAGAAAGGAAGAGATGTGTACGGTTAGGAGTACAACATTCAAATGTGTGCGATATCTTTGTTCATTTATTCATCTATTCAATAAGTACTTGCTGGATAGCAGACACTATTCTAGGTGCTATAGATACAGCAGGAAGCAACACAGGTAGTAACCCACGGAGTTTGCATTCTAGCAGGGTAGACAAAACTAAGTAACACAGACAAGTACAGGGCAGGTCAGATGGGGTAAGTGCTGGGAAGGAAAAATATTAAGCAGGGCAGGTGCCTTTCAGACAGAGTGACCCTGGAAGGCCACACTGAGGAGAGAGAGTTCGGTAAAGGCCTGAAGGAGGGAAGGGAGTAAGGTCTGCATCTGTCCAAGGGAGAAGGGTTCAGGCAGGGAGCAGGAGGTGCAAAGTCCCTGGGGTGCACCTGGTGTGTCTGAGGCAAGCATGAGGGCCTATGTGGCCAGAGCAAGGTGACGGGTCCCAAAGGGAATGGAGCCAGACTGATGACAGGCCTTACGGCACTTTGGAATTTCCTTAGAGACATGGGGGGATATTAGAAGGCTTTAAAGAGAGACTCGAGTGGCCTTTTCAGAGAATTTCTCTGGCTGGTGTTTTTGAGAAGAAACTAAAGGGGAGCAAGCATGGAAGCGGGGGAAAGCAACGGCAGTATTCTAGAGGAGGGGAAGCAGGCCTTGGACGGGTGGCAGCATCAGGAGGCAGCGGACAGACACTGCATGTCTTCTGAAGGAAGGGCCATTGGGGATCAGATGGGGATCCGAAGAAAGAGCCGAGGCAAGAGTTCAAGGGCGGGGGGGGGGGGGGCAACTGTGAGAGGAGCAGATGTGGGAGGAAAGGATGGAAGGAGTTTCTTTCTGCATATTTAAGTGTATAAAACCAATCAGAAATCCAAAAAGACATTTACTGGGCATCCTTCTTAAAGGCCCTGCACCTCTGCGGTGACTTAGGCCAGGGTGATGATGAGGACGAGAACTGCCTCCCACCGGGTATCCTACCTGCAGTAGCAGGGCCTCCCCAAAGCCCACAGTCGGCATGTGGAGCCAAAGATGTCCCCACTGCTAGCAAAGAGTGGGGACAGTCCCCAAAAGAGGGGTTTTTTTAAAGATTTATTTATTTATTTGAGAGAGAGGGAGAGAGTACAGCAGGAAGAGGGAGAGAGAATCCTCAAGCAGACTCCCCGCTGAGCACGGAGCCTGATGGGGGCTCGATCCCACAACCCTGAGATCATGACCTGAGCTGAAACCAAGAGTCTGATACTTAACAGACTGTGCCACCCGGGTGCCCCTCCCCAAATAGGGTTTTAATGGTTTCATTTAAGGGTTTCATTTATGCCTTTCACAAAATTGCCTGCAGAGTATAGAGGAAAAACACAGCAACTTTTAAAACATGAACCAATAATTATTTAAGAAAATTATAAATGCTTCATAACTTCTTACAAAACAGGTCCTCACACAAAATCAAGGCTGTACCTCACTTTCCCTTACTCTTTTCCCAAACTCAGTCACTAAGCCAAGGTCGAGCTCCTCTACGAGGTTCCACCAACTCACCACTCTGGAGAGGACCTATTCTGTTTGGGGCTGCTAAAAATTAGAACTATCAAGTGAAAACTATTCCCCTTAGCCTAGGCCCCACTGAACGTGACCTTGCAGGACAATTACTAATATATCTAAGAATCTGCCCATTTTTACCATAACCACCTGGCCACGGGGATGATGCAGGCCTGACCCTCCACCACCAGCAGCAGGGACCAGAGAAGTTCCAAACGTGTCGAGTCAAGCCTAGGTCGGCTGGTCCTTCTGCAAGGCCATCCTGCCGACCAAATCACATTGTCGGTCTTGACCCAGTCCCCCAGAAATGGAACCTGAGGTAACACTCGCCATGGAGGGAGGGAAGTGTGAAGCCGGGAAGAAGGCAAAGCAAATACAATGTGAGACAGGACCAGGCTGGCCGAGCTTTGTGGGAAAACCTAACTGCTTATGTGGTTACCTGGGATGGCTCCGGGGAGCCCATATGGAACCCCTCATGCTGGAACAGTCCATCAGAGAGAGAAAGGCAAGCAGTTTTCTGCTCGTTCCTCCCAGTTCTGGTCTCTCATTGGCCAAAACTTGCTCCACAGAGTATTAACTGGGCCACACTTCTTTTTTTTTTTAAGATTTTATTTTTATTCATTTGAGAGAGAGAGTAAGCAAGAAAGCACAAGTGGGGGCGGGGGGGGGGAAGAGTGAAACACAGACTCCCCGCCGAGCAGGGAGCCCGATGCGGTGCTTGATCCCAGGACCCTGGGATTGTGACCTGAGCCAAAAGTGACTGACCCACCCAGGCACCCCATCGGCCATACTTCTGAGTTGCAGTATTTGGCCCCTCTAGTCACCCAGTAAGGAAGCCTCAGGGTCCACAGGCCCAGTGGTTTCCTGGGAGCTGAGGCCAGAGGGTCAGGCAGGGCCAAAAGGACCTGGGCGATGCCTCAGCTGTGTCCATACATTATCCTGCCAGTTGCCAACTCGGGCTCAATCTGGGCTGCCACCAGTGCCCGAGGAGTCCAATCTGCGTGCCGAGGTGTGGCAGGAGCACCTGTGGGCAGGTGGTGACCCTCGCTGTCAGGTCAGTGGCATCACCCTGTTCCTCCAGGTCCGCAGTGATTGCTGGGCCAGCAAGGCAGTTACAGAGCTCAGAGTCCCACTTCCAGGGAGGAAGGGGTTGAGACGAGTGAGGGGAGAGGTCAGAATCTCCATCAGAGAGATCAGTATGACACCAAGGCAGACTGTCCCATCACAGGGCCCCTGGGTGGCTCCCTCAGGTGAGCATCCGCCTCTGGCTCAGGTGAGGATCCCAGGGTCCTGGGATCGAGTCCGACATCGGGCTCCCTGCTCAGCGGGGAGGCTGCTTCTCCCTCTGCTCTGCCCCTCCCCCTGTTCATGCTCTCTCTCTCTCAAATGAATAAATAAAATCGTTTCAAAATTTTTTAAAAAAAGAAAAAGAACGTCCATGTTAATGTGTTAAGCACACACAGCTTGGCAGAGGGAAGAAGACCGCTGCTCTGCAGACCTATGAGAACCCCAGGCCAACCCGTCACGCAGCTGGGGCGCGGGCTCCTGGGAGAAGGTATGGCCACGCTGGATATGGACTGGGTTAGAGCTCTAGCGTGCGGAGGTGGGAGCACTTAGGAACTGACACATTGCTTTGTCATTAAAAATGATAAATGGCCTGTTTTCCATTTTAACTGTGCTTCATTTTAATTGCTCACCCTGAGCAATAGCCTTTAAAATGCTGAGATTGTTATACCTTCTAGGAAAATAGATTTTAATTCATATAAAATACGTGGTCATTTATGTATAATACCGGATATTACGTAATGACTATCACTGACACCTGTGTCAATATTCTACGTGTTTGTGCATGAGTCAGGTTTCCTTCCCTACCCACCCCACCTCCCGCTTCACCCGCAAATACGCGCACACATGTATCGTCTGCGTTCAGTCAATGGCCTCATGCAACACAGACTAAATTTGACAGCTCTGGATTCAAGCCAGCTTTAGGGATCCAGAGCCCACTGCTCTTACAAGCCACTCGGCATTTTCTGAGCCCGTTGTAGTAACAAACGTGTATGAAATTATGAGGAAAAAATGCTATTTTTCACAGGTTTCCCATCTATGCTGATTTCTAGTGAGTACCACTGGGCTATACTGAGCCAATTTTGATGAGTAATTATCATCATGCCTTGCAAAGTTGCTAGAAGATAAGGTGCTTGTCAAGCCTATTATTACAATGCCTATACCTCATTTTCCAAGGGATATCATTTTTCATATCCTGAGGAGCTGCCACCGATTCCCCACCTGTTCTCCAGAAACATCGTCATCGTTGACAGGTCTTTATTGCCTCAGCCCAAAAGCCATGCCCATGGCAGACCATGGAGGTGAACCCACACTAATTGATGCTGTCATTTCTAAGCAGCAGAAACCACATCTGCAGGAGCCTAGTTGGTTCTTTTGTTTTAATGAAGCAAACGTAGCTTCTTCCATGTTTGTCTGTGCCTGTCTGCAAAGTGAGGGTGATTTATCTCACGCTGAAAGCAGGTTTAGGGGCCTCCTTGAGAAGCACATAAATCCACCAACCCCCGGTGACAGATGCTGAGGCCCTGCCAGATACCCTCACAGTGAGTCCTTCAGAGCAAAATTTGCTCAGTTCCCAAATGCCAGAAACTTCGTGCCCGATTCCTGATCCCTTTTTTCTCCCTGGATGCCCTTTCCAAATTTGGTCATGGACACATCGTGTTAAAAGAAATGCAAGCAAATACACTTTCTTCAGTTAAATGTAGTGTCTGCCTCCTGCTTTCCTTGAAGAAGCTAGATAATAATCACAGTCTAATCCAAAGTCCTCATTTTAGACACTAGAGAGACAAAGACTCAGGGAGAGTTTGAAACTGTCCATACAGAGAAGAGGCGGCCTTTACCCAGGCACCTACTTGCTCTGCCCCTAAACAAAGAGAAGGAAACTCGTTCTAAAATCTCTTTGAAGATTTACAATTTTAACTTTTTCTGCTGATTCTAACATATCATCTGGGGACCAATAGGCGTTTCCCCAAACTAAAAATAAACCATATTTAGTAAGCATTAAAAGCCATGAGGAACTTATCAACATTTGCCTACATTTGGGCTAAAAGAATCTTCTTTGACTCTCAAATAACTTATGTACTAGACTTACTGCTTATAATAGTTTCCAAAGTACAGCTTCTGACAAGTAAAAATATTATTGCCAGTTACCTTAGTATGGTACCTAAATTCTGATATTTCCTTCTTATTGTTTTTTTATTCAATGAACCCTGTTTTTTTCTCAGTGTGACACTGTATGTCACCCCTTTCATATTTGTCATTAATTTTATGATCCTCGTCACTCTTGAGATCACTCATGTCTTCCCAAATGCTATGGACAAGGCACATTTCTGAGTTCTCATCTTTTTTAATCTATCTAATATTTTACACTGTTGACCACGATTTTGAAACTCTTCTGTTGGCTTAAGTGACACTCCTCTCTCTTTTCGCTCCTAAACATCGCACCATTCCTTCTCGGTGTTTTCTAGAGGGTCCCTTTCTTCCCCTTCCCTTCAGTTACTATCATGCCCTATGCTTCTCCCTCAATCGTTCCTCTTCTCATGCAATGCCCTCTTAATTTTTTTTAAAGATTTATTTAGAGAGAGAGCACACATGAGCTGGGGGAAGGGCGGAGGGAGAGGGAGAGAGAGAGAGAGAATCTCAAGCATGCTTCTACACTGAGCACAGAGCCAGACAGAAGGATCACTATGGGGCTCAATCCTGAGATCATGACTTGAGCTGAAACCAAGAGTCAGTCACTTAACCAACTGAGCCACCAGGAGCCCCAAAGCACTCTTCAGACACTCTCAATCACATTTGCAGATTCACCCATTGTCTTTGGTTTTCATTCTCAAGACCACCTCTTCAGCCCAGTCTTTCCTCAGTGGTACAACTTTTAGAAGTTTCCAGCTACCTCTGAATGACTCCGTGGCAATTCAGTATTGACAGTTTTCACATCTGGGCTCTTCACTCTCACAGACCCTACCTGTACCTTCCTCTCTGCTTCCTACCTCCATGAATGACATGTCCATCCCAAGACGGCCTGAGGTACACACCCAGGCTCCTCTTCGCCACATCCCTTTCTTTCAGTTTCTATTTCAGTAGGTTATGAAGGTCTGTTAATTATGTCTCCTAAATATTTCTCTAATAAATTCTCTTCTTCGTAAGATTCTTCTTCAAAGCTTTTGCTACAGGATTGAACTCACTGTGTTGTGACTATGTGTCTACATGTCACTCTCCCCTTCCAGACTAGGGGAGCTAGGACAAATTGATAGCTAAGACTCTCCTTCCCATCTGTTTCTTCAGGGGCTAGCACGTAGGTGTCGGCCTACAGTAGATTCTAAATTAATTCTTGTGTGAATGAATGAAACAAAAAATGTATCATCAATAACATTAAAAGATTTTTGAAAATGGAAAAAATTAACTATAATATCACCCCATAACAGGGGTGGCTTTGTTGTTCTTTGTTATCAGTTCTTTTCAATGTTTTGTCGGTAGGCACACATTTTTTTGGTAGTTATAATAATAACAGATATAATTTTGTGTTCTGTTTTTCACTGAAACATTGGTTCATAACCATTTCTCCATGCGCTTATATGGGCTTTAGAGTTATCTTTTCTAATGGCTACATTATATGGCAAAAGTAATTCTAGAATGATAGTGACAGGATTGCCAAACCAAGTCATAAGGCTTATATCTGATAAACAAAGTAGAGTGCCAGGGGAGCCTGCCAAAGTATAATGACTTTGGAAAACTACTTCTCTCAAAGCCCAAATTTTCCCATTTGCCAAATAAACCTAATCATAGTAGTTTGCAACACTCAAAAGGTATCATACAAGTAGAAATTATTTTTAGTATCTTATAGGTTTGGAAATATGTTTGCAAGAAAGAAACAAGTCACTTTTCCTTTGTCTCTGTCTTTGAAGGCAGAGCACGTAGTGATAACCCACCTTCCCAGAGCAGCAAGGATTGAGAGGATTAAGTGGGGAAGGCCAAGCAGAAACATTTAATTGCCTTTGCTGTTTTGGAATCATTATTTTCATCTTTTAAAGGTTTTTCTCCTTGCCTTCCTCCACGATATTATCATCTTTGCCTGAAATGATCCAGTTTTAGCGAGGAGTTATCCCTAGTCCAATTCTCATGTTTCAGATGAAGACAGAGGGTTTTGGAAACCCTAAGCAATAGAAAAGTCCACACATCCTTCCTCTCCATGCCCCTTCCAGAGTGGCTTATTTCTGGCAAAATTTAGGAGTCAAAGAAAGTCCAAACTTTGAGTGATCTTCCATGAACTCTTCAGGAGAAATGAAGACCAGTAAGAATGGAAAAACCTCTCCAAAGAGAGTGAAGTTCCCACTGTTCTCATAACAATACTATATTCTTATGACTCATCTGTTAAATAATACTAAGCACAGTGAAATTACAAGGAAATCCACCATGTTAACATAAGCTCATTTTCCTCTTGTTTATTCAATGTGACAATATATCTCTGTCAAAAAAGACAAAGCCATTTTGTGATGTTCCTGCTTTGATTATCATTAGCATTTTTCCTAAACTTTGTTTCAGAAACATAAACTGTCTTGCAATGCTCATTACCTCTGCTTGTTGCATAAACAACCAGGCTTAATTCTCTAATTTTTGTCTCAAAATCTACTCTGTCATAATAGACATTTTCGTTTATGACAATGTGAAAGTGTAAAGGATACACTCCATGAAATCTCTCTTAAGTTGCTTTCCCCGTGGAAATACACGTATTTGCCACTGTCTTTTTAAGGACGATTATATATATTTAAGACAGCATGATTATTTGATATACATATGCATAGGGAAAAGACTTCAACAGTCAAGCTAATTAACATATCACCTCCTCACCTAGTTACCATTACTATGTGGTGAGAACACCTGAAATCTACTCTTAGCATATTTCTGGTATTCAAGACACTGTTATTAACTATAACCATCCTGCTGTGCATTAGCCCTCTAGACTTATTCATCCTAGATAACTGCAAATGTGTACCCTTGGACCAACATCTTCCCATTTCCCTCACCCCCCAGCTACTCTCCACTTCTAGGAGTCGACTTTAGATTCCACACGGAAGAGAGATCACGCAGTATTCATCTTTCTGTGCCTATTTTGCCCCTATACTTTGCCCTTAAGCTACAAGCCGGAGTTCCTCATTAATATCAAGCTTTTGGTAACTACACAAGACATCACCTAAAATCTTCTTGAGCTCAAAGGCCTTGTTTTATGCAAATCAGGCAGTGTCTGAAAATAATTTACAAATGAAAATTGTGTTAATTTACTCACATAGTCCATTATCTTAGCTTACTTTTGAGGGACATCTAAAAGGCTTGGTCTCAGGACACCTGGATGGCTCAGTTGGCTAAGCTTCTGCCTTCAGCTCAGGTCATGATCCCAGGGTCCTAGAATCAAGTCCCACATCTGGCTCCTTGCTTAGCAGGGAGCCTGCTTCTCCCTCTGCCTCTCCCCGCTTCTCCTGATCCCCCCCCCTCTCTCTGACAAATAAATAAATAAAATCTTTTAAAAATCAAAATTAAATTAAAAAATAAAAGGCTGTGTCTCTGTTCAAGTAGGACCTCAAGTTCTCACCTGTGACGGGAGATGATTACTCAAATGCTGAGACTTTCTCGTTAGAGTCAGGCACTGTTAAAGTCTGTGGATTTCCTGTTGGTATGCAGCTCAGTTAGTCTAAACCTTTCCTTAAAAAATTTCTCCAACTGGATGGTACACAAACCACTGGTAGCCTTCTGCACTGAGGACCCCTCCCTCTATCAGAAAGAGATTTACTCCATGAACACACATCTACCTCTTTGTAATTTTTACTCATTTGTTCTCATTAGATATTTTAGCATATTTTAACACACACCCAAAACATTCTAAGATCTTCTAGCAAAATGAGTAACTTTTATCCTCTACTTTCCTATAAGATCAAGTTTTATGTAACATAGCAGACTTCAGTGATACGGGCTCTCATTCATCCCATAAAAACCTATCAGACAGATAGAAGTAAATTTTCCTGTATCTGGGAATCAGTACTGAGGTACGTTCTTAATATTTCTCAGGGTTTGTTTCTATTATCTGTAGCTACTTTTTGTTTTCTAGTATTAAATATGTGACTACCTAGTCGTCATCATAAAAGTTAAACAGAATCATTCAGCCCAAAATAATGCACTGGAATCATCTCAGCGGTTAACCTCTGTGGAAGGTAGTATAACGACCCCCAAAGATGTCCATGTCCTAATCCCCAGATTCTGCTACTGTGACCTTATATGGCAAAGGGGACTTTGCAAATAGGATTAAGTTATGGATCATGAAACAGAAATGTAATCAAAAGGGGCCTTATAATAAAAACGGTGGCAGAAGGGCTACCTGGGTGGCTCAGTTGGTTGGGCATCTGCCTTCAGCTAGGGTCGTGATCCCTGTGTTCTGGGATCGAGTCCCACATCAGGCTCCTTGCTCAGTGGGGAGCCTGCTTCTCCCTCTGCCTGCGCTCCCCCTGCTTGCGCTTTCTCTCTCTCTGAGAAATAAATAAATAAAATCTTTTAAAAAAAGGCAGAAGGAGGCAGGAAGGTCAGAGTCAAAGAAGAAGAGGCCAATAGAAGCAGAGTTTAGAGTGAGAAAGAGGGATTGGATGCTACCTTGCTGACTTTGAAGATGAAGAAAGAGGTCACAGGTCAAGGAATACAGGCAACTTCTAGACAGGGAAAAGACAAAGGATCAGATTTCCCTCTAAAGTATCCACAGGCAACAGGCAACTCTGTCCTACTGCTTCCTTGATTGTGGCCCATATGACCCACTTTGGACTTCCCATCTCTAGAACTGTAAGATAATAAATTTGTGGGATATTTTTAAGGTCACTTACATCTAATGCAATTATTGCTATGACTGGACATAGGTTTATAATGTTATTATGATTTTGTTTTTTTCTGATTTTTGTTCTTCTGTGTCTCTTTCCTGCCTTCCTTTGACTTATTTGAATATCACTAGTATTCAATTTGTCTATTGGCTCTTTACTTCAGTTGTATAGAGAATGCAATGTCCTATATTAAAGGATTACAGGATTACAAAATACATACTAAAATTTCTATATTCTACTTAATTATTAATTAATATTTCCCCAATATGACACTTGACTCTCTCCCCTTTTTGTTAGAATCATCATGTATATTACATTTTCATGCACTAAAAATCCCAATTTCATACACTAAAAACCATAAATCATTCTACATTTGCTTTCAACATTCATATCTTAAAGATCCTAAAAGATTTTAAAAAAATAGTCTCTTTAGCCAGATATTCACCATTTTAGTTGTTCTTTTTTTTTTTTTTAAGATTTACTTATTTATTTATGAGATAGAGACAGCCAGCAAGAGAGGGAACACAAGCAGGGGGAGTGGGAGAGGAAGAAGCAGGCTCCCATCGGAGAAGTCTTGATGTGGGGCGATCCCACAACGCCGGGATCACGCCCTGAGCCGAAGGCAGACGCCTAACCGCTGTGCCACCCAGGCGCCCCCATTTGAGTTGTTCTTCCTGAATTCTTCGTGTTCCAATTTTCCCTCTGGTATCAGTATCGTTCCCTCTGAAAACCTTCCTTTAGCATTTTTTTTTCTTAAAGCGGATCTACTAGGGATGCATGCTAAATTTGTGGCTTTTGAAGCCACTAAGTCTGTGGTCATTTGTTACAGCAGCCACAGAAAACTAATACAAGCTCTCATTCAGAATGACTTACATCAGTGAGAGGATATTTATAAACACAAATAAAATGAATACACAATTGCCACACAGATTGTGAAGAGCATGAGAAGGGAAGTGGTCATTATTTTCTCAGTGCATAAAGTGAGGTGGATATTTAAAAAGGGAGGCAGGGGATTGGAATTTACTTTATAAATCTGGAAAAGGCCTTGAGGCAGGAGTGCGGTCATTCCGTACAGGGAACTGCAAGGAGGCAGATGGGTGGCAGGAAGCCAGGTGGGCCAGTGGTTGGCCATGAGACCAAGGAGCCTGGCAGAGCCCCCACCATGAGCCCCCACCATGCGCAGTTTACAGGCTTTGCTGAGAACCTGGAAATTTTAGAACCCTTCTAGAGCTCATTGTCTTCTTGATTTAGTTTTTCACAAGATAAAATTTCCAGAATGGCCCTCCCCTAGCTCTGGCACAGTGCTCTGGCTCCAGGTCTGGCCCCATCTCTGCACATTTTCCTTGTCAGCTGCAGCCCTGTGTGGGCGCCCTGAAGTACAACGTGGGGGTGGTGGAGCTGGGCAGGAACGGGGCCCGTCATTAGAGTCCTAATCACAGAACACACTGACACTGTGGGTGGCTTGCCGTTGATTGGAAGAAAATATCTTCATCGTTTGGACACCTGAACAGATGAGTAAAAATAGAATCTCCAGGATTTTTAAAAAATAAAACACAGAGCAGATCCAAATCTCTCCTAAGACTGTTAACAGCTTGAGAAAAAAAGAGGAAGAAAATGGAGAACACACACTGGTAGAAAACTAGGGAAGAGGATCATAATTCCACGGACCCTCAGTTGCTGCTGGGGCGCGGGCAGAGCGAGAGGGGTACTGGAGGAGGAAGCAGCCCAGGTAGACATCTTGTTCTGCTGCCTTAAATGTGGAAGGAGCCACTTTCAGGAATCCCAGGGGATGTTGCCCAGAGCCACACTATGGTTTAGAGACTTGGTACTTCTCCCTTAATCTACCCCTTTACACACTATGTGTGCAAGCATACACGCACAGTTTGTTTCTTTCCACCCTAGTCGTTGGGGATGACTCTTGCTGTGGATAAAAGACCACTCATGTTGGACACTCAAAATCTATTTACAGAAAGAAAGGAGCCCACCAGGCAGGGGCCAAGACAGGAACAAACTTACCTCAGTGCTCAAATCATCCATTTTACACAAGAGAACACATAGTATTCCCACCTCTGCCACCATCACCTCTCCTTCCAGAAATTGCTTTGGGATCCACAGGAAGGAAAGAGCTTCATGTCAATACAAGCGTGTATGTGAATACAAGTAAGCAACTTCAAAAACATACGACTTTTTAAAAAAAAAAAAAAAGATTTACTTATTAGAGAGAGAGTGAAAATGCATGCACATGAGTGGGGGGAGGGGCAGAGGGAGAGAGAATCTCTCTAGCAGATTCTCCACTGAGCCAGGAGCCCAATGCAGGGCTCAATCTCATGACCCTGAGATGATGACCTGAACCGAAATCAAGAGTCAGACGTTTAACCAACTGAGCCACCCAGGCACCCCAAAAAGTTGTTACTTTTATTATAATAGTTATATTGAGATGACATTGATATATAATTTGCCCATTTTAAATGTACAATACAATGGTTTTTAGCACATTCACAGTTGTGCAACCACCACCACAATCAATTTTAGAACATTTTTATTATCCCAAAACCCTATGTCTATTAGCAGCTATGCCTCATTTCCCAATTCTTTCTCCAGCCCTATACAACTCCCCATCTACATTCTGTCTCTATGGATTTGCCTATTCTGGACATTTTTGTATATGTGGTCCTCTGTGACTGACTTCTTTCATTTAGCATGTTCTCAAGGTTAATCCATGTTGTAGAACATATTAGTATGTCACTTCTTCTTATGGTTCAATATTGCCCCATTGTTTGAACATACTATGTTTTATTTATGCATTTGTCAGTTTATAGATATTTGGACTGTTTTCATGTTTTGCTTTGCTATGAATAATGCTACTATGAACATTTGTGTATAGGTTTTTATATGGGCACACATTTTCATTTCTCCTGACTATATAACTAGGAGTAGAATTGCTGGGTCATATGGTAACTTTACGTTTAACTTTTTGAGGGATCACCAAACTGTTTTCTAAAATGGTTACACCATTTGATGTTCCCACCAGGTGTGTATGAAGGCTCTAATTTCTACACATCCTGGACAGCACTTGTTATTATCTATGTTATTGATTATAGCCATCCTAGTGAAGTGGTATTTCATTGTGGTTTTGCTTTGCATTGCCCTGATAACTAACCATATTGAGCATCTTTTCATTTGCTTACTGGTCATTTGTATACCTTCTTTGGAGAAATGTCTATTCAGAACCTTTATCCATATTTAATTGGGCTATTTGTCCTTTTATTATTGACTTGTACAAGCTCTTTATGTATTCCAGATACAAGTGTCTTAGCAAAGATATGATATACAAAAGTTTTTATCCCATTCAGACTTGTCTTTTCATTTTCTTGATGGCATCCTTAGAACTGCAAAAGTTTTTAACTTTTATGAAGTCCAATTTATCTATATTTCCTTTGATTACTATCTTTATTACTGTAGTTTTGTAGTAAGTTCTGAAACTGGGAAGTGAGTCCTCTAACTTTGTTTTTTTTCAAGATTGTTTTGTCTGTTCCAGATCCCTTGAATTTCCATAGGAATTTTAGGATCAGCTTGTCAATTTCTGCAAAGAAGCCACCTTGGATTTTGATACAGATTGCACTGAATCTGTAGATCAATTTGTGGAGTTTTGCCATCTTAACAATATTAAGTCTCCCAATCCATGGACATGGGATATCTTTCCATTTATTTACATCTTCTTTAGTTTAACAATTTTGTAGTTTTGTGATTTCAGAATATAAGTTTTGCACTTCTTTTGTTAAATATAGTACTGAGCATTTTATTCTTCTTAATGCTATTGTAAATAGATTTTTCTTAATTTTTGGTTTGCTCATTGCTACTATATGGAAATCTAACGAATTTGTGTATATTGATCTTTTTTTTAATATTTTATTTATTTATTTATTTGACAGAGAGAGAGGGAGAGAGCACAAGTAGGGGGAAGGGCAGAGGGAGAGGGAGAAGCAGACTCCCCGCTGAGTAGGGAGCCCAATGCAGGGCTCAATCCCAGGACCCTGAGATCATGACCCAAGCTGAAGGCAGACGCTTAACAGCTGAGCCACCCAGGTGCCCCATGGTCTTCTATCCAGCAACCTCCCTGAATAAAAGGATACCACTTTTGAACTGGTATTAAAATATACAATTTTTTAAAAACAAGAAAAGTCACAGTAAATGAGGTCAAATACATTTTTAAATAAATTTAAATATAAGTTTGAAAAAGAAGTGAAGTCATGTTCTTGTTCATAAAAACAAAGGGGAATAGTACACTGAAGGTCTGTAAAGAAGTATGATAGTTTACCATGGAATAAAAACATTGCTAATGTTTTTGTTGAGATTTTAACTTTTAGATAATTTAACATAAAGTTCTCTTGGTTCTGAAGGGATTCACTTCCTTGTCACTTCAACATCTGTACAACATAAGCCAAGTTTCCCAACTTGTTTAGCATCCTAGGTTAGAGGCCACCTTACAATAGCATAGTTGCTACACAACTAACTTAACAAAAACAAGAGGGGCAAGATTTGGTAAGCCTTCATGAATCTTTGACAATACTTTCTTCTTTCTTAAAAACAAGTTATGCCATTCAGAAGGCATTCTGAGTCTTTGCCCATATTCTCCCCAAGCTAGCCTGATGCATGGGCCATAAACACCAGCAAAGTCCCTGCTTGATGACTAGTCTAGTGCAATTGGATTGACCTAATGTTTCATACTTAAAATCTTGGAGCAAAAGTGAATTTAACAACCATTAAGACATCTTTTGTACCTTCAGACCAAGATGGTTATCAGGGGCTTGGGATACATAGATTTCATCCAGAAATCTCTTAGGCAGTTTTTAAACAAATAAGCAAGCAAAGGAACAAGGATAGGTGTGTTATAATTAAATTAAGGTATACAGATGCGTATCTCCCACATAGATTAGTAGTTGAATCAGTTAGTCCAAAAAAAGATGCGCATTTATCGAATTCATAAAATTTGAACAGCAAAAGATCTGTTTTAAAATTTTGACTTTATTTAATGATATGTAATAGGCAAATATATTTTAAAAGTTTAAAATGTCCTTTGGGGGCACCTGAGTGGCACAGCGGTTAAGCGTCTGCCTTCGGCTCAGGGCGCGATCCCGGCATTATGGGATTGAGCCCCACATCAGGCTCCTCTGTTATGAGCCTGCTTCTTCCTCTCCCACTCCCCCTGCTTGTGTTCCCTCTCTCGTTGGCTGTCTCTATCTCTGTCAAATAAATAAATAAAATCTTTTTTAAAAAAAAGTTTAAAATGTCCTTTGAAAATACACATATATCCTTTGCTCCTAGCAGGTCCACTATGGACATCTATACTGTAGATAGTCTTATCTAAGGGCACAAATAAATATTCAAGGATAAAAAATTGAAAGCTGCTTATATGTCCATTAATAGGATAATGTTTCAAAAAACTATGAAACATTTATTCCATGGAATACTATGCAACCATTAAAAATAGTTATGAACAGACATAAAAAGTATGCAAGATAATTTAAAATACACACACACGCGTTCATCACACATGCATGGCATCTGACACTTTTAAAAATCATATATTAAAAAATGAATATCTCTCCATAAAGATATTGATATATGAATATAAATGTTTAAAAATAGAGCCCTTGGGTGGCTCAGTTGGTTAATTGACTGCCTTTGGTTCAGGTTATGATCCTGGGGTCCCAGGATCCCATCCCGCATTGGGCTCCCTGCTCAGCAGGGAGTCTGCTTCTCCTTCTGACCCTCTCTCCTCTCATGCTCTCTCTCTCTCATTCTCTCTCTCTCTCAAATAAATAAATAAAATCTTTTAAAATATATATAATATATGAAAGGGTCTTGTGGTAAGCAGAGCAATAGCCCCCAGAGATTCCATATCATAATCCCAGAACCTATGAATATGTTGCTATCTGGCAAGGGAGAATTCAGGTTATCAATCTTTAAAGGAAGGAGATTTTCCTGGATTACCTGGGTAGGCTCAGTGTATGCATAAGGGTCCTTACTAAGTGAAAGAGGGGGCAGGAGAGTCGGGATTAGAATCACAGTGACGGAGCCTGCAAAAGTCTCAACCTGCCATTGCTGGCTTTGAAGATGGAGAAGGGGGTGAGTCAAAGAACGAAGCCACCCCTAGAAGCTAGAAAAGGAAACAGCCTCTCCAATAGAGCCTCTAGAAAGAAACCACCCTGCTGACACCTTGATCTTAGTCCACTGAGATGTATTTCATACTTCTGACCTCCACAACTATAATTAATTTGTATTGTTTTAATCCACGAAGCTAGTACTAATTTGTTACAGCAGCAATAGGAAATGAATACAGACGCATAATAAATAGTAAGTTATCTTTAAAGGAGTAGAGTTAAAGTGTGAAAGAGAAGATGCTTTTGGTTTTTACACTTTACAGTTATTTATTTTGTTTTTATACATACCCTTTGTAATTTAAAAGATTTGCTTAAGCCTGTGGGGTTGCCCATCAGAGAAGAGTGACATAGAAATCTAAAAAAGAAAGTGTGCACTCACTCCTCCAAGTAATATCTTATCAAGGATGTTGAGAGAGAAGGGATAACTTCATTCCATTTGCATCAGAGCAGGCTTCCTGGTAGAAGTGGGATTTAAACTGGGTCTTAAAGAATAGATAGAATATTGACAAGCAAAGACAGAAGACATCAAAATGAAGGGACAGTGCAAACAAAGGATACACCGGGCACTTTGGAAAACCATCGGGTTTCATTCTCATGGTATATAGCGGAACAACAGGACTTAAAGCCTGCAAGAGGGTTTCGGCCTGATCCCAGAGGCTTGGATGAGCTCCAGTGGGTACAGGCTTCATTTGCAGGGTGATATAACCCACTGAAGGTTTTGGCACTGGGGGGAAGATGGATTGCATTACTTTTTAAGATGAATCCTTCAGTGTGGAGAGATAAAGGGAGACTGGACAGGAGAACCCCACCAGGGTCTAGGCCTGGAGATAAGGGCAAAATGAGAGGGGGCATTGGCTAGATATTTGGGAGACACTGTGGAAGCCAGGTCTGGAAGCCTTAGCCACTCACCGGTTGTAGGCTGGCAAGAGAAGGAAGCAAATAGAAAATGTGAGCATGACAGCGGGTCGGGATATACTGAGTTTCTGATACCAGGAGAGTCTCCTGTGTAGATGCTATGTGGGCGGTGGGGGAAGGGTGACTTGTAAAGCTCCAAGCCCGGGAGGGCCCCGGCCAGAAACTTGGACAGCACCCAGCTGCATCACGACGACGGCAGGCTTCACCTCTCTGCCACATCCTCGCCCCTTCTCTTGACCCAAACGCTTCCCCTGCCTGCTATTCCAGTGAATCCATTTGTTCTTCCCAAACCTGGGCTTAGCCTTTCTGTTTCATGGATGGAGTGGCTTGAAGTCTCGCACACTGGCACGTTCTGAAGGTTACGTTTCTCTGTGTGGGCAGCAGGTGCGCGTGGGTCTCTCCCTGAGCATTCCAGCTAGAAATCCCCCGGCAGCCCGGAGCAGGCTGCACTCACAGCCCACACTATTAGGAAACCTGTTTTTATTCCTCACTAGATACTTCCATTAGAAAGATCTTCTCTTCCCTACGTCTGATAAAAGGAGGGGCATGACCTGCTCTTTATGTGCCTCATAAAAAGCAATTAGTTCCAGACTCCAATAGCACAATTAAATATTTATTTTATGGACACTATGTCTTTAATCTGACTGAAAGCCTTCTTGAATCTCATTGACAACAGTGCTAAGTGAGGGACTGGTAAAAGGGAGAAATAAAAGAATGGACAGGATACAGACTGCTTGCTTTGGGAGGATTCACTCCATGTGAGTTCTGCAGATATGTGCATACCAACAGGGTCTCCCTTGAACTCCAAAGAGGATCTCCTACTCCAAGACTCTTACATTAGATCTGAAGAAACTGTTTCTCATAAGCCTTTTCCTCTTAGTACTCAGGGGGAACAAGGGACCAATTATTATTAGCTTAATTGTGTTATTGTACTGAAAGAAGTATTTTATACCAAAATGCAAGACATTTTTCTGACCACATCTTGCTGATCCATTCGAACTTATCACTGATTTGGAACACCTCTCAGAATCAAACATGCTTAGTGTCTACCTCCCAACATCCTTGTAATGACATTTTCATTCCTTTACCTTTACAAAGGGAGAGGACCACACCAATATTGTATTAAAAATTCCAAGTAGAGGGGCGCCTGGGTGGCACAGCGGTTGGGCGTCTGCCTTCGGCTCGGGGCGTGATCCCGGCATTATGGGATCAAGCCCCACATCAGGCCTCCTCCGCTATGAGCCTGCTTCTTCCTCTCCCACTCCCCCTGCTTGTGTTCCCTCTCTCACTGGCTGTCTCTATCTCTGTCGGATAAATAAATAAAATCTTTAAAAAAAAAATTCCAAGTAGAAAGGCTGAGACTTGCCTTCTTTCCCTTAAAAATTCCAAGTAGAAAGGCTGAGACTTGCCTTCTTTCCCTTACCTGCAATATGAAACAATCACCAATAGGACTCCAGGAAATATGAAGTTTTATAGCCCCTGCTAGCCTCTCTACTCGGCCTTGAAGGCACATTCCTCCATCGTCTCCACTTCTATGAAATTAACCCCATTTTTTTTTTTGTCTTCAATATTTTCCCTTCAGTTTATTCTCTGGCTGATCGCTTTGGATCACATGGGTTGATATGGAAATGGCCCCTCCTTGGTAAGGGTACATTTCATCATGGAGTTTCTGGTCACTGCAGAATATTTCTGAATTGCCCTCTGAACATCCATGTATGCCCCTTTCCCCATTCCCTGCCAAAATACCCCAGCCACATTTATGAATGTGTATTTAAAGGAAAACTGAACTTTCACTGAAATACAGGTTTTTAAAATGTATAGGACCTTACTAACTATATTAAATCTAATATGTTTACCTTTCCAAAAAATAAATGATAAAATAAAATAAAAATAAAATATTTAGGGCCTTGAAGATGATTTTATGAGCACACATACGAAATAGTTTTCCCAAGGATCTCTTTGAATCAGTTTCTTGAAATGGCAACCGAGCAAATGCTACATAATTTCCCCTTCATCACCTTCAGGGTTAGAGAAATAGCGTGATGTCCCCAAAGAAACATGCCTGCACTGGGGCAGAGGGGGGTGAATAGGAAAAGCATTTTCACTTTTAGGTAATGAAGGAGAGTCAGCATAGCCCCACGAGTGGCCAAAGTCCTCAAGCAAAGAAGCCAAGAACTGGGTCGAGGTGAAAAGTGAATGTATTTGTTCCTCCCAGAGGTCACTCTCTCGGATCGAGGTTGAGGCCACAAGAGCTTGGTGAAATGACAAAACATGACAGGCTGCTGACTTCCTAAGGATTCGTCTCATCTGAGCTCTACAAACGGCACAGAGAGCCCCTCCTGACCTCTAGTGCTACTTACCTGGGGACAGAGCTCTAAATGATGATTATGAGACTGGCAACCTCTACGAGCCAAAATTAATTTTTCCTTTAAAATTAGCCATGGAAATCTTCTAGATTTCCAAAGATTTATTTTCCTCCTCTGAATGCAATTTTTTTTTTCTGAATGCAATTTTATATTCAGGGTACCGTCTATGTTTTGGAGGCTGGTGATCCAGGGTAAGAATTACACAAACCATCCATTCCCCTCCCCCTCTCTTTTCTTTCTGCCTGGTCATTTTACTGCTCAGTCACATGCCAGCAGGAATCAGAGGAATCAGACAAGTTGACAGTTGTTGGTGAGGGCTGAGGTGTCGGCAAAATGTACAGTGAAGTGAGTACCAGTTCGGAATTCGGAGGACGCAGTTTCAAGCTGTGCCTCTCCACTTACCAGATTAGACAACACATGGTATGACTGCCCTGCATTTGGGCTTGGAGGTCACACTCACCCCTGATTGAAACCTCAGCTCTCCCGCTTATACTTGGTGTAACTGTGGGCAGGTGAATTAACTTGAACTGGAGTCCATTTATTGACCTAGACACTGGGAATGATAATGATACCTAACTTATAGCATTGTAAGAAACCAATTCACATAGAAAGCACCAAACACAGGGGCTGATACACAAGAGGTAACTTGTTATCACAGTTGCATAGAATGAAATGTGTCCTTTAACCCTCTGTCTTCAGTGCCCTGATCTTTGAAAAAATGGCTACTGCACAGAACGGTGAGAATTATCCCATTTGATTATATAAAAGTATCACGCACATAATAGCTGATAAAATACTAGTCATAGCAACTTCGAAAAAACCTGAGTGAGAAGAACAATAAGAAATTCCTACTGCTACTTTGGGAGACTACTTAACATAACATGCTGCAGCTGAACAGCAGGGTCAGAAAAGAAGCCCAACGTCATCACAGAGCGCAAGAAGTAAGAAGACCCCAAAGGAGGGGCGCCTGGGAGGCTTAGTCGGTTAAGCAGCTGCCTTCAGCTCAGGTCAGGATCCCAGGGTCCTGGGATCAAGCCCCATGTCGGGCTCCCTGCTCAGTGGGGAGTCTGCTTCTCCCTCTCCCTGCCGCTCCCCCTGCTTGTATTCTCTCTCTCGCTCTCACTCTCTGTGAAATAAATTAATAAAATCTTAAAAAAAAAAAAAAAAGACCTCAAAGGAGATGCCTGGATAGACAAGCAGGGTGGCTTGCCACAATTCCATAGTTGCCAAAATGTGGGCTCTGAGATGTCATAAATCAGAGCAAGACAGTTTATTAGTCACAGCACAGCAAACACTAGGAACATCAAATAGTTGTGCTGGTTCTCCTGCCTCCCAAACCCGCTGGGCAACATGATAGGCCTACATGGAAGCCACTCACACAGTGGGTTGCACCACCGCTGAGGAACACGGGGCCCAGGGCTCAGCACCTTAGCGAGCAGCGAAGCAGCCCATACCACCACTGATGGTAATGCGGGAGCAGCAGTCACACTGTGGCTGCTGTGACCAACGTGGTTTCCACATGACCAGCTACAGAACTGCTCAGTATCGGGCATGGATATGGCTTGAAGTTTGGCACACTGAGAAAGGACGTGCAGCCCGTGGTGGACTGTCTCCCCAAAATACACAGCTTAGAAACCAGTGGTACTGTTCCTAGCTCTATATACAACAGACACGCATGCACATGTGCACCAAAAGACACACACAACATTCACAACAGTATTATTTTTAACAGTCCCAAACTGAAACCAACTAAAATGTCCACCAACAATAGAATGGATTAATAAATACAAGTATATGATGCATACAATGGAATACTTGTACCAGCAAGGGAACTACAGCGCCAAACAACCAGGATGAATCTCGTAAACATTATGTTGAGTGAAAGGAGCCAGACACAAAAGCATAGGTACTTTATGATTCCATTTATCTAAAGTTAACGATCTTAACTCTAGGCATCTAAAGTAACGAACTTATCTAAAATTAAACGCAAGCCAAACAAATCTACATGTTAGAAGCCAGGACAGCAGTGACCTTGAGGGTGGAGGAGGAGGAAGTGACTGGCAGGGGGCTTCTGGGGTACTGCTAATATGCTCTTTCTTGACTGAGAGTTGGTTTCATGGGTATATTCATGCTGTGACAATGCATCAATCTGTAAACCTATAACTTAGGTCCTATTTTGCATACACGTTATATTTCAACAACAACAAAACAATTTTTTAAAGAAGTTGAACCAAGCGGAAAGAATGGAATGATCAGGCCTATCACCACCATCACTTTAATGATGAGCCTTTCCTGCCAGCAGCAAGAGAGAAAGCAGCAGTTAGCAAGCCAGCCCTTCTAGCAAGACGAGTCGGCCTCCTTTCCTTCCATGGATGCAGCCACTAGAAATGGAACTCCCTCAAACATCCTAGAGAGGGACTCTCCTAAAAGAGCACGAAAAAGGACATCACCAACATTCCATGACATTTCAGATAATAATCATACCATAAGTGACTTCTCCAAACTCTTGCTTCTAGAATCCCCAATTACCACAAGTGCTCCTGTCACTGACCATTACATATTCTTCTTAATTACCTTGTCACTAGAAGGAAAGGGATAATGACAGACTCGAGCTATTCGCCAGAACTTTATTAGGGCTTAAACAGGAGATCGGAGCTGCTTGTATCCTAGCACACACCAAGAGGACAATTCTGGCACTAGTTATTTGAACAGTTTACGGATGCTACCAAACCCAGAAGTTGGCAATTGCTGTAAAACTTTCTTCAGACAGCTGCTGAAAACTATTTCTAATAAGTAGGAGGATGGAGGTCGGGTACCAGCTGCTGGGAGATAGTGGGGGAGGTAAGCAATCTAATTTTCGGGTTGGAGACTAAGCAAAGAAATTTTGCTTCCCAGCTTTCCCAGCTTGGATTCCCAATTACAAATACACACACACACACACATTATTTCTGTTACTTTTGGCAATTTATAACTTGGCAGTTTACAACATCTGACATCTGACTGCACAGAGGTATTAGCAGAGTCTGAATCTATTTCCCTCTCTAATCTGCTTAGGTTAATGTAGCACCAGTCTTTGGGGCTCCCAGAACACCGTATATTTACTACTATGTAGTATATAAAATCAGTTTAAAATAAATAACATTTAGAAATCAATCAACATTAATTTGACTAGATTTTTATCGGTGTGGCAAGAAGTTACTCAAGAGACCTGTGTAGTTAGTTACACCAGAATTTGGTCTACCAGTTCTCACCTTCATCTCCTGAAGATCGATAATCATCTTATCTAAAAACAAACAGGTGAGCTGGAATCATCAATCCACACTGATATTATGGAATTATACCAGAAACCCAGTTTAACAATTTCTCACAGAAATCTTTATCCAAGTATTTATCACCCAGTATTTTGATTGCCCATTTACTCATCTGTTTCCTCTGATGACTACAGGCTTCCTAACGCCAAAGACTTCTTACTATATCATAGGCTCTAGCATAGTATCTGGCACGCAGCTGGGAGTCAACACATTCTGCTGAATGAACAGATACACGTGCGTGGCTAGTAGCATGGAGAGCGAGGACGGAAGTGCTGATTGATTCAGCTCAGCCCATGTGACCAAGGTTTTCTCACCAGCCAGTTTTGATCATCGCTACTGTCCACCAAGGCTTGGAACACAATGACCCCAATTTTTCCCAGACTTTCTCATCCTTTCTACATTTTTAAAAATAGACTTTACTTTCTTAGAGCAGTTTTGAACTCACAGCAAAATCGGGCAGAAAGTCCAGAGTCTCCATCAACCCCTGCCCCCTCCGCACACACTCACTGCCTTTCCCATTATTGACGTCCCGTTCCACAGCGTACATGTGTTACAATCAGTGAACCTACAGCAACACACCATTATTACCCCAAGTCCATGGTTCACGTCAGGGGTCACCCTTTGTGTTGTACATTCTATGGGCTTTGAAAAATGTATAATAACCCACTATTGTACCACCTCTACCCTAAACATTTTCTGTGCTCTGCCTACTCATCCCTCCTTGGAAACCGCTGATATTTTTTATTGTTGCCATCATTTTGCCTTCTCCAAATGTCATATGGTTGGAATCAAATAGTATGTAGCCTTTTCAGATTGGCTTCTTTCACTTTTCATGGCTTGATAAGTATTCATTTCTACTAGTTCTCATTCTTTCTGGGGAGGCAACTACAAATTCATTGTCTCAATCCTGACTGCAACTAAAAGCATCTGGGCAGATTTTATAGACACAGATGCCCAAGTACATGCCACAGACTTCTTTCATCAGTCTGGGGTGGGCCCAGGCATCAGTATAATATGATATCTCCCCAAGAGAGGCTCCCTAAGTGATAGGACCAGAGCTGAGGACCACTTCTATAGCTGGTGCATCTGTTCTGAACACCTCAGGGTTTATGAATGTCTCTAATAAAGGAGGCTGTGACTCCATCCACCACGTGCCCCACAAATAATACCTTACTTTAAAATAATCACCGAAGTTATTGTCTCGCATCATCTCTAGGACTATTTTTTTTTTCACCTCTGCCAGCTTGCAGCTTCATTAAGAGTGTAGATGACTTGGGGCACTCAGTCGGTGGTGTGTCCAACTCTTGATTTGGGCTCAGGTCATGATCTCGGGGTCATCAGATTGAGCCCCATGTCAGACTCTGCACTGAGTGGAGAGATTCTCTCCTCTCTGTCCCCTTCCCTGCTCTCTCTCTCTCTCTCAAATAAATAAATCTTAAAAAAAAAAAGAGAGAGAGAGAGAGAGAGAGAGTGTGTGTGTGTAGGGGCACCGGGGTGGCTCAGTTAAGCATATGCCTTCGGTTCAGGTCATGATCCCAGGGTCCTGGGATCGAGCCCCGCATCAGGCTCCCTGCTCAGCAGGGAGTCTTCTTCTCCCTCTCCCCCTCCCCGTGCTTGTGCTTGTGCTCCCTCTCTCTCTAATAAATAAATAAGGTCTTTAAAGATTTTATTTTAAGTAATCTCCACACACAACGGGGCTTGAACTCACAACCCCAAGATCAAGAGTCACATGCTTTACTGACAGAAGTGTTCATTTTAAATGCCAACAGTGTGCTGATGACCTTTCCTTTAAGCTGCAGTACTCCATGCACATCTTCTGCCTTGATGGATCCACTGGAAGGGTTAAGAGGTGTTGCAACTGTAACACATTCCAAACTGAACTCTCCCCGCCACGACTCCCTGCCAAAGTTGTTTCCTCTAGTGATCACATGTCTTACTCTTACCACCTTTTTCACTTCTTTTTTTTTTTAAGGTTTTATTTATTTATTTGACAGAGAGAGAGATAGCCAGCGAGAGAGGGAACACAAACAGGGGAGTGGGAGAGGAAGAAGCAGGCTCCCAGCAGAGGAGCCTGTGCGAGGCTCAATCCCAGGACTCCAGGATCACGCCCTGAGCTGAAGGCAGATGCTTAACGACTGAGCCACCCAGGCGCCCTCACCTTTTTCACTTCTTAGCAAAAGTCCTTGAAAATGTTTTAGGACCTCACTGCCTCCAGGTCATCACTCTTGAGCCACTCAACCCTTTGCTCCCACCATGCCCTGTAGCTACTCTCATTGAGGGCACCAGTGACCTCCTTTTGCAAAATCCAGCAGTCAACTCTCATCATGCCTGACAGGTGGAAAGTCCTGGAAACACTTTCTTCATCGGGCTTACAGGGTACCTTACTTCCCGGCTTTCCTCCTCCCTCACTGGAAGTTTCTTTCCCATCTTATTTGCGGCTGCCTTATTTCTACAACCTCTTCCAATTTGAGTGAGTGGTCAGGGCTCTGTTCCACTCCCATGGTGGTCTCAGTGACTAGCATGGCTTTCCATTTCATCTCTACTGTGGACTCCAAAGTGCATATCTCTAGCCTTAACTTCACCTGCTCTTTCCTCCAACTCAATGCTCCTTCCACCATCACCACAGTACCACAGCTGCTAAAGCCAGGAGCCTATTGACTCCCTTATTTTCTATCTCAGCATCCTCCTCATTTCCTTTAAATGCATATCATGATTAGAGATTTTTTTTATGAGGTTTTCTCCCTTTTTGTGTGTTTGTGCTTAGAGTTTTCTTCCCTCTGCCCTCATGCCTGGAACTTGCTCCTGCCCCTCACCACCAACTAAATGATAGGCACCGTAAGGATAAGAACTAGATTTACTCACTCCCTATTATCCCCAGCACTTAGCACAGTATCTGGTACATAGCAGTTACTTAAAACGTAATTGTTAAATATGTAAATGAGTGAATGAATTGGATAAATGCCTAGCTCAATCAACCCTAAGCTGATTAGAATTGAGGTTATACAATTTCTCCATCATTATGTTATGAGGAAGGATTGGCATACTGCGCCTGCCACTTAGAAACAAGGGAACAAGGAAAAGGGGAAGAACGGTCAGCTGGCATCTGAGGTGGGACCCTAGAAATCTATAGGGAGGTACCAAAGATTACAGTAGAGGCTTGATACAGCAGCTCCCTCCGGAACCTGGGCCCTGACAGGCAAGGAAGTTGTCCTCTATTGCCTTTTCAAAAGCTAGAGCAGTTCAGGCCAGCCTGCATACAGCCGTTCTCTACTTAGAATAGATTCTTTGCATTTCAAGGTGACTTCATGGACCTGATAAGGTTTTCTCGTTGTCATTTGACAGGAAAATACTCGTTCCTGAAAGATTTAGTAGAAATTGAATGCTGTCAGAATTTTAAGCCTGTGTTAAAAAAACAACTAATGTCTTTTGCAATTCTAACTCAAAACTTTAGGACAAATGGACAAACTAAATGGACAGGTAATTTTTATCCTAAGAGGTGAATCTTAAAATGGCTCCACAAGAGGTCTCTCTCTCTCCGCCTCTCTATGTCCCTCCCTCCCTTCCTCCCCCTTCTTTCCAGCATTTGTAATTACTATATATACATTTACGAAGAATCTTGGAGTTGCATTAATCTTGACAAATTCGTAGAGCAAGGACAGCAGCTTCTTTTTATAAAACTCTTCTAGATAAATCTATTTTTATGGATATGTTACATGCAATCCAAAGATGTTGCACTTTTGCTTGTTGAGATAGTCTGTATTTTTTCAGCTTTTTGATTTAGCAGTTTGAGATAGCAATCCACTGTCCTCATTTATGGCATATGGTATATGCCCAATTCTTCATATGGCCATGTTCATAACTTCATGGAGAAACTGTGGTCCTGACCAAAATCAATTTGCAGTTGACCTGAGTGGGAAGTCTTGCTATTTTATCACATGGCTTGGGTCCAGAATACCTAATCAGATAATGCCAGGTCATATTAGGAGATCTACAAAGCCACTCATTGCAAGAGTTTACATAGCGTAATATCTGTGAATAAGCTGCTCGGCCAAAAACTCACCTTTGGCTGAACCTCACACTTCACACACACTTCTAATTCACATTCATTTCTTCACTGATCTTCATCATAAAAATATTTCTAACTCAACATTAAAAGAGTCATCACAAAAGATCTTAATTAATAGCTAAATGCCATCATCATTACAGATTTTTTTTCACGGTATCATAACATTCCTGTGTTGAATGTGAGCATTAAAAATGTTATTTATGCATAGCTGTACCACCAGTTTCTCTAAGGTTCAGAACAGGACACAGGGGACCTTCTTTTCATCGTTACCTGCAGGGACCCTGAAAATGTGGGCACTGCTGCTCCACACCTGGAGACTGCTGAGGCGTATGGGCTGGTGGTAAGTGGCTGTGTGGGCTCCCCTACCCCACCAGAACCAGGCCTCCCAAATGAGGGGCCTGGCAGAGGCAGCCTGCCAAGAAAACTAGCAAGCAAGGATTGACTAGTTCTCGAAATTCCCAATCTACTATTGGGAAACTTCCGAACAGATAATCTCTCAAGTCTCCAGGGCTAACATGCTATGACTTGAATAAAATATGTGTCAAAACCCTGCTAAAGTTTACTCTTTTAAGTATGCCAACATTTTTGTTATCAATTTTCTTAGCATAGAATCAACAAACAAACATGAGTTCAATTCCTTAAGCTTGATAGCACTATTATTTAGGAAATCATTTGTCCCCAGAATCGATAATTCTCTGGAAATATGTGAAGTAAAGGGATATATGATTCTGTGTATGGAATAGGGTCATCAGAACGGTTTAATCCAACATGTTCTTTTACCTACACCCTTGCACTGATGGCAATATGATATTAACTACTTTAGCTAAGTAGATGAAACTTTGATCTAAGACAATACTTTGTGCTTAGTGGGTACTCAGTAAATATTCATCTACTGTTACTATTGTCAAGGAGAGTTAGGCTCCTCTTATATGCAAACACAGTTTTATACTTGGTGAAAGAATGAAACAAAACAATGAGAAGATAAGGTCTCTGAGAATACTAGTTTATTACCAAGGTTCTCATATTCTCGGAACTGACAGAGTTCATGCACCTGTTAGGGTGCTCTCTTGGATGCCTGGCCCCAATTCCAACGTGTGCCGGGAGGTTTCTCCACACCAACAAGAGATTCTCTGAACATGAGCAGGGTGTCCCGCCATTCAACTCAATTCTGACACTATCTACACAGTCACAGCAGCAGATCGCACAGGGTAAGGGATCAGTCCGGCAAGACTCCCCCCACCTACCCTCTCACCCACTTCAGAACCCGGTCACAAGTCCAGGTTGTCCCCTGTGCTTCTGATGAACCGGCTATAGATTAGAGCTTCCATTGACCGCTTCCTTCCTTGGGTTCGATTAATATGCTAGGGAGGCTCATAGAACTCAGAGAAACATTTTACAGCACTTACTAGATTACTGCTTTGTTATAAAAGGGTATAACGCAGGAAGAGCCAGATGGAAGAGATGCATAGGGCAATGTATGTGGGAAGGGGCAGAGTTCCTGTTCCTTTTCCGGGTACACCACCGTCCCCACACTCCAGGTGTTTACTGACCCAGAGCTTCTCCAAACCCAGTCCTTTGGGGTTTGCATGGAGGCTTCAATACATAGGCATGGCTGATTAAATCCCTGGCCATAAGGGATGACTCAACCTCCAGCCCCTCCCTCCTCCCTGGAGGTCAGGAGGTAGGACTGAAAGTTCCAACCCTCTAATCACAAGGTTGGTTGCCCTGGCAACCAGCCCCCAACCATAGGTAGGGTCCAAAAGTCACCTCATTAATATAGCAAATGACACCTTGTTGCTCTAGTCACTTAGGAAATTCCAAGGGTTTTAAAACTCTGCCAGAAATGGGGATGATGACCAAATATACATTTATTATAAATCGCAATTTCACAAGATCCTAACTCATTAGCAGTAAGTCAAGCACTGGAAATGAAGCCCACTGAGAAACTGTTCTTTTTTTTTTTCCCCAGCTCCCGTGAGTTTTATGTTCAAACTTTCAAACCTCCCTTGTATAATATGTATCACCATTGTGCTCTTTCACATACAGTTCTATGGAATTCATTAAGAACTCCTTCACTCGAGGAATTATGCTTTCAGCCTGATTTTAAAGCAGTCGTAATAACGTTCCCTTTCTTTAAATGGGAGATGCTTAAATTCAATTTTGGCAGGAACACCCAGGTAAGAACTAGGACCCTAATTCAACATAAGGAATGAATAGGGGAAGCCCTCTGCCAGTTGATACCGGACTTAGAGAGGGCTCCCAGTTATTCTTTTCAAGATTTAATGCACAGAAGAGTCACCTGGAAATCCTGTTAAAATGCAGATGCTCATTCAGTAGGCCCAGATGGGACCCGTGAGTCCACATTTCTAACAAGCTCCCAGGTGATGCCGTTGCTGCCGGTCCTAGGACCAAATGTTGAGTAGCTTGGTTTTAGAAATACCGTGAGAGCCTCGATTAATTTTTCTGGGGTGGGGCTCAGAAATGAGGAGGAGGTGAAAATTAAAATAAAATTCCCAAAATGATCACATGAATGTGTAGTTCACCAGAAAAAAACAAAAACAAAAACCTCCTTGTTTCTAAATATACTTAAAGACAATAGGATGATACAGCTTGGCCGAGTTGGGGGGGAGCAGTTTATTGACTGTTTTTACCATTAGAGCCTATAGCTGTTCTGAAATAATCTGATCTTGCACTGTATTCACAATTCTATCTTATTTCAAATTTGTTCTTGTTTTTCCCCTAACGAGCTTCACCACTTTCAGCTTAAATCCTAAAAATGCTAATCAGAAGGGAGGGATGTTTTTTAGCATTAAATATTTATCTTGTAAATAAAGGGGGTGGGGGCTCATCTGCAGTTTCGCAAAGATCCCAGGGGCAGGCTAGTTACAGAGGTCAATTCTGGTTGGCTCCATCTAACTAGCCAGAACACAGAGCTCTTCCGAACCTCCATTTCTCGTCTGTAGAACGAGAGCCTTAGAAAGGATGACCACATCCACGCGGAGCTCCGACACCCTTTCAGTCTTTGATTAAGTCACCAATGGCAAACATTTAACAACTCGATCTGCACGAATTATCTTGTCCTTGAAGCTACCCTCCTGCAGACTTGCATCATGCCTGTGCTACGGCAGACGCAGGCATGGACAGCCCTAGCCTCTGTTCATTCTTCAGTGTCGACCGCCCCCTGCAGGCACTCCCTGGGACTGACTCTTCTCGCGGTCAGGGCTCGTCTCCCTGGAAACACAGACTCGCTCTTTCCTTCGTTTAGACCATTGGGCAGAGGAAAGACTAGGACAGAGCATAAGTGCCTTTTTCATTAGAGGGAAGACAAAGGCCAATTAATAAAGACCCAAAGAAGAGGAAGGGCACTCAGGGGTTAGAAGGGGGAAGGAAATGAGGCAAGTCTGAGCTGTCCGGGCAGCAGCCTCTGAAAGGGGAGTTTTGTTAATTTTGTCTAATCCCCTAGCTCCCTCCTTCCTGTTTCATACACATCTCAGAATCTTGGGATTTTTCACAGGAGAATATGTATATTCTATTACACTGCTACCATTATACGTTTTGACCAGAAAGCTTTTATCCCTTTTTATGTGTTGGTAAATGAATGTTCAGTGCTTCTCTATGGAAAAGTTAAACGATCCCCAATAGGGAGAATACTATCTTTCCATTCCCTCTCATTCAAAGCATAAGAAATTACTATAATTTACCACAGTGCAAAGGTAATAAAGGAGGGAAGAAGTCATCTTTTCAACATCTAAGTATGTATCTGGAAAAGCTACTGACTGCCAACAGTCCTAATTATTACTTTTACCTAACTGATTTAATCAGAGTATGTGTGGTCATTTGAATACTATTTGATTCTGGCAACAATGGATTCGTAGCGCATGTTTCCGTTTTGCTCACAAATGCTTTAAAATATGCTTCTGCCTTATATCATGGACGACTTTACTTTCTGCTCAGAATTCTGTGAAGTTAATGATTCTTCCCATTTCCTGGAAAACCTTTTTTCCTTTTGTTTGGATGGACAAGTAAGTTATTTTCTCTAAATCTAAGTGTCAGAAGGGGTGACTTTCTACATCTAAGGCTGACGTAACACACAGCCAATGAATGCACAGCCGTGGGTGTTTCGTGGGTGTTTCGTGGGTGTTTCGTGCCACATCCACGTTGGATTTTAAATGCCTTTTCCTATGGTCACCTCCAGGCTTTTTATACCTTACTTAAAGCATCAGGGTGGCTATATGGAACTATAGAAGCCAGTGATGTGCTGGAAAGGTCGGGGCAATATTCAGGAGAGGGGTCTGGTTATCATAAACCACCTGCACTTCCCAGAGAAGCCGAAAACGACCAGAATGCTGCAATCAGAAAATAACATGAGTCCCACCACCTCCCTTGGCTCCTGCTGGCCTTCCTTCCTCTCCAGTGACAATAGTGCTGACCGGTAGGACAGGGAAATGGGAGATACCAGGGCTTCAAACACAGTGATGCCTACCCAGGTCCTTGAGCCATGAGCACATTCTTAAAGTGTGCATTTTTTCTGCTCAGTACCACAAACAGACCCTGGTTCACTGAGGCGGAAGTTTTAAAATTTGGAGGTTAAACTGGCTCTGCTTACCCTTAGGCATGAGCTCAGTGCTTTGGACTAGGGGAGGGACCACATTGTTTCTTTTTACCCAGTTTCATTCAAACTCATTCATTGTCTGAGGGTGGAATTATTTTTTATTAAATTTTTATTTTGATATAATTGTAGATTCATATGTAATTGTAAAAATAATACAGAGAGATCTCACATACCTTTTACCCAGTCTCCTCCCAATGGTAACATCTTATGAAACTGTAGTACAATATCACAAGCAAGATAGTGGCACAGCCAAGACACAAAAGCTTTCCATCACCACAAATAGCCGCCGTCTATGTTGCCTTTTTATAGCTACCTTCACTTCCCTCCCACCCCCACTTCTTTCTTTCCCCCTGGCAACCACTAATCTCTTCTCCATCTCTATGAATTTGTCATTCCAAGAACATTGTATAAGTAGGATCCTATAGTATGTAACCTTTTGGAAATCACTTTTTCATTTAGCGTGATTCTCCAAAGATCCTTCCAGACTGTTGCTGACTAGTGGTCCATGGCATGGATGTACCACAGTTTTTTTAACCTTTTACCCATGGACAGGCAACTGGAAATGTTTCCAATTGGAGACTATGATGGATAAAGCTGCTATAACATTCCTATATGGGCTTTCTGGGTGAACACAGGCTTAATTTCTCAAAGATAAATTCCCAGAAAGACAATTGCTGGGTCATATAGTAGTTGTGTCATTTTTTAAGAAAGTCACACTCTTTAGAGTGGCTGCACCGTTTTATATTCCCACCAGCAATGTACGAGGGATTCTGTTTCTCTAAATCCTATCAACAGTTGCTGTCATTGATGTTTTTAGTTGAGCCACTCTGAGAGGTATGTAGCACTAGCTCGTTGTGGGCTTTATGTGCGTTTCCCTGATGGTTAATGATGTTCATCATCTTTTCGTGTGCTTATTTGTGAAATGTCTCCTCAGGCCCGTTGCCCATTTTCTAACGAGATTTTTTTCCGATTGGATTTTGAGAGTGCTTTATAGAAGCTACAAGTCCTACATCAGATACATTTTTAAAATCTTCTCATCTCTAGCCTGTCTTTTCACCTTCATAGAGCCAAAGAGCCAATCCTTTTAATTTTGATTACATCCAATTTATCAAGTTTTCCTTTTATGTATCTTTCTTTTATTTTTTTTAAAGATTTTATTTATTTATTTGATAGAGAGAGAGACAGCCAGCGAGAGAGGGAACACAAGCAGGGGGAGTGGGAGAGGAAGAAGCAGGCTCACAGCGGAGGAGCCTGACGTGGGGTTCGATCCCATAACGCCGGGATCACGCCCTGAGCCAAAGGCAGACGCTTAACCGCTGTGCCACCCAGGCACCCCTATGTATCTTTTTTTTAGTGTCAAATCTAAGAACACTTAGCCCGGCTTAGAATCCCAAAGATTTTCTCTGTTTTTTCCCTGTTTTATATTTAAGACTATGATCCATTTTTTAGTTAGTTTTTTATAAGGGGTGAGACTGAGTTTAAAATTTTGGTTTTGTTTTGTTTTGGGTTTTGCCTATAAATGTCCAATGACTCCAGCACCATTTGTTGAAAAGGCTATCTTTCCTCCATTACATTGCTATTGTGATTGCAATAGTCACTTGGGCGTACCGTGTGGGGTTATTTCTGGATTCTGATCTACATGACTATCCCCCCAGCAGTACGGCACAGTCTTGATTACTGAAGCTAAATACAAGTCTTCAAACTGAGTAGAGTAAAAATAAGAGTAGAATAGAATAGAAAAGTAAATCCTATTTTATTCCTCAAAATTATTTTAGGGGCACCTGGGTGGCTCAGTCAGTTAAGTGCCCAACTCTTGACTTCAGCTCAGGTCATGATCTCAGGGTTGTGGGATTGAACCCTGTGTCTGGCTCGGTGCTCAACACAGAGTCTGCTTGTCCCTCTCCCAGCCCCTCCCCCACCCCTACCTCACCTGTTGCATGCACGCACTTCCTAATAAATAAAATCTTTAAAAAATATTATTTTAGCTATTCTAGTTCCTTTGACTTTCTATGTAGATTTTTAAATAGTCTTGTATATATCTAAAAATATGGAATTTTGATAGGAAATGCATTAAACCTCCATAATAATTTGGGGAGAATTTACATTTTTACTACATTGAACATCTCCATTGATTTAATCTTCTTTTTTTTAATCTTCTTTGATTTCTTTCATTGGCATTGCATAGTTTTCTGCACACAAGTCTTAAGGATGATTTGTTAGACTTACGCCTAAGCATTGAAATTTTTTTAACAGTTGTAAATGGTATTATATTTCTAATTTTGGTGTCTGTGTGTTCATTCTAGTATATAGAAATACGATTTTTATATGTTGATCTTATATTCTGTGACTTGGCTGAAATTACTTTTTAGTTCAGGAATTTTTTTTTGTGGATTCCTTGGGATTTTCTATGTTGGCAATCATATCAACTGCAAATAAGGATAGTTTTATTTCTTCCTTTCCAATTTGTATGCTTTTTATTTCCTTACTATACTGACTAGAACTGCCAGCACTCTGCAAAATAAAAGTGAGATTGAACATCCTTCCTTTGTTCATAATCTTAGAGGGAAAAATTCAGTCTTTTGCTATTAAGTATAATGTTAGCTGTACACGTTGTGTAATATTTCAATTCTCTTAAATTGGTTGACGCTTCACTTTATGGCCCAGAATATGGTCTTTCTTTGTATATTTTCCATGGGCACTTGGAACGAACATGTATTCTGCTGTTCTCGTGTAGAGCGTTCTTTAGGCATCTGTTTGATGCTATTGGTTGATACAGTTTTGAGATCTTCTAGATCCTCCTTGATTTTCCATCTAGTTGCTCTAACAATTGTTGAGAAGTGGTCGTTGAGGTTTCCAACTGTATTGTGGATTTTCTGTCTCTTTCAGTTCTATCAGTTTTTGCTTCACTTGTTTTGCAGCTTTATTGTTTGCTGCACACGTAGTTAGGACTCCGTTGTCTTCTTAATGGATTTGTTCTGTACTTATTATATAATGTCCTCTCTGGGCATTTTTCTTTACCAATAAGCTTTACCAATAAGCTTTCTTTATCTGATATCAATAGAGCCACTCCTGTTTTCCATTGTTTACATGATACAATTTTTTCTATCCTTTTACTAACTTGTTTACATCATTATATTTGAAGTGAGTTTCTTGGAGACAACAAATAGTTGGGTCATGTTTTTTATTCCAGTCTGCAAATCTCTTAATTAATGCATTGAGACTATATATTTAATGTAATTATCTTAGAGTTTAAGTCTTCCATTAGATTTTTTGTTTTCTGTTTGTTCTGTTTGTTGTTTCTCTGGTTTTGCTTCCTGCTTTTTTATGGGAAACTTGAATATTTTTCAGAATTCTATTTGGATTTATCTGTAGTGTTTTGAGTATGTTCTTTTTATATAGTTTTTTTAGTGGTATAGATTTAGGAATTATAATTTGTAACAATTTAATAGTATCATTTTACCAGTTTGAGTAAAATATAGAAACTTACTTCCCTTTATATGTGTTTACCATCTCCTATTCATAACATAAACAACTTAAATATTTCCTCTGCAAACATTTTGAGCCCCACCAGACAGTGTTGTAATTTTGGCTTAACCATCAAACATAATTTTAAAAAACTCAATAGAAGATAGAAAGCCTGTTATATTTACCCATATTTATGCTTACCATGCCCTTTCTTCCTTCCTGATGCTGCAAGTTTCCTTCATGGATCATTTCCTTTCTGTTTAAAGAATGGCCTTTAGGCATTCTTTCAGGTAGATATTCTGGCAACAAATTCTTCTAGTTTTCCTTGGTCTAAAAAGGTCATTATCTCCCCTTCATTCCTAAAGGATAATTTCACTGGATGTAGAATTCTGGGTTGGCAGTTCTTTTCTTTAAGACCTTAAAAAAATATATCACCTCTTTTTCACCTCCATGGTTTAAAGAGAAATTTGTTTCATTCAAATTGGGTTTTTTCCTATAGATAAGTACCCTTCAGCTACTTTCAAGATTTTTACTTTGTCTTCAGTGTTTAGATGCTTAATTATAATGTGTCTTGCCATGGATTTCTCTAGATTTATCCTGTTTAAGATTCACTTGCCTTCTTGAATCTGTTCGTTTATGTCTCTGCACAAACTAAGGACATTTTCAGCCATTATTTCTTTGAATACGTTTCTTCAGTCCCACCTTCTTTCTCCTCTCCTTCCCAGACTCCAATGACATGAATGTTCATTTTTTGTTTTAGTCCTACAGGTCCATGAAGCCCTACTTCTTTTTTTCTCTCTCTCCCTCTCTGTCATTCAGACTGGGTGATTGCCAATGTTCTATCATCCAGTTTGCTGCTTCCTTCCTTTTCCCCTCCATTCTGCTGTTGACCCCAACTACTAAGCTTTATATTTGGTTACTGTATTTTTCAGTTCTAAAATTTTTATTTGGTTCTTCTTTATATCTTCTGTTTCTTTGCTGGGACTATTTATTTGTTGAAGCTATTTTTTTTTATTAGTTCCAAGTGTGTTAATAATTGTTCTTTAAAGCTTTGTTATCCTCACCGCTTTCAAGTTTTTTCAGATAATTTAACATCTCTGTCTTCTCAGGATTGGCATCTATTGATTGTCATTTTTCACTCAGTTTCAGATCTTCCTGGTTCTTAGTACGGTGCTTGAAACCTGGACATTTTTGTATTATTATGAGACTATGGATGTTATTTAAACCTTCTCTTTTTGCTGGTTTTTAAAATACCACTCCAGCAGGAGAATAGGGAGCACCATCTTATCACTGCCAGTTAAATGTACAAGTCCAAGTTCCCCATTTAAATTCTATTGACACCTATTCCTCATTACTGTTGGGTATGGGTGGGAGTTCTGGGATCCCCACATGCTCTCCACTAATGCCACACATTGGAGGCAGTTTTGTTACTGTTGGCAATGATGAAAGATCTAACTCTCCACTAGGCCTTTTCTGAAACTCATTACTATTGGATAGAAATGGAAGTCCAGGGGCACCTGGGTGGCACAGCGGTTAGGCATCTGCCTTCGGCTCAGGGCGTGATCCCGGCATTATGGGATCGAGCCCCACATCAGGCTCTTCTGCTATGAGCCTGCTTCTTCCTCTCCCACTCCCCCTGCTTGTGTTCCCTCTCTCGCTGGCTGTCTCTATCTCTGTCAAATAAATAAAATCTTACAAAAAAAAAAAAAAAGAAAGAGGGGCGCCTGGGTGGCACGGCGGTTAAGCGTCTGCCTTCGGCTCAGGGCATGATCCCGGCGTTATGGGATCGAGCCCCACATCAGGCTCTTCCACTATGAGCCTGCTTCTTCCTCTCCCACTCCCCCTGCTTGTGTTCCCTCTCTCGCTGGCTGTCTGTCTCTGTCGCATAAATAAAAATAAAATCTTTAAAAAAAAAAAAAAAAAGAAAGAAAGAAAGAAAGAAATGGAAGTTCAGGGATGCCTGGGTGGCTCAGTTGTTAAGTGTCTGCCTTCATCTCAGGGCATGGTCCCGGGGTCCTGGGATCGAGCCCTGCATCAGGCTCCTCCGCTGGGAGCCTGCTTCTTCCTCTCCCACTCCCCGTTTGTGTTCCCTCTCTCCCTGGCTGTCACTCTCTCTCTGTCAAATGGTTAAATAAAATCTTAAAAAAGAAAAAGAAAAAAGAAAAAGAAATGGAAGTCCAGGCTCCCCTTGTGGTCCCCACCACTACCCCAGGGTAGAAGATTCCTCATGGGGATAAGAGTCTCAGCTCCCTACTTGGCCTTTTCTGATACCACCTTGGTGAAAATGCTACAGCACATCCTTATGACCTCATGACAGTAGAGATAGGTCTGCGCTTCCCACTTGGCCTTTACTGGCATGGGTAGAGGCGGTACCACAGTTTTTTCTTTGGTGTTCAGCTAGAAAAGTGCTCTTAGAATGGCTAAAATTGACAACGTAAGAAACAACAGGTGTCAGCATGGATGCAGGAAAAGAGGAACCGTCTTGCACTGTTGGTGGGAATGCAAACTGGTGCCGCCACTCTGGAGAACAGTATGGGGGTTCCTCAAAAAGTTAAAAATAGAGCTACCTTATGATCCAGCAATTGCTCTACTAGGTATTTACCCAAAGGATACAAAAATACAGATTCAAAGGGGGTACATGCACCTTGATGTTTATAGCAGCATAATCAACAATAGCCAAACCATGGAGAGAGTCCAAATATCCTTCAACTGATGAATGGATAAAGAAGATGTGGTGTGTGTGTGTGTGTGTGTGTGTACAATGAAATATTACTCAGCCATCAAAAAGAATGAAATCTTGTCATTTACAATGATGTGGATGGAGCTAGAGTGTATTATGCTAAGCAAAATAAGTCAGAGAAAAACAAATACCATATGATTTCACTCATATGTGGAATTTAAGAAACAAAACAGATGAACATGGCAGGGGGAGAGGGAAACAAATCATAAGAGACTCTTAAAGATAGAGAACTGAGGGTTGTTGGAGGAAGGTGGGTGAGGGATGGGCTAAAGGTATGATGGAGATTAAGGAGGGCACTTATGATGAGCACTGGGTATTGTATGTAAGTGATAAATCACTGAATTCTACTCCTGAAACCAACATTGCACCCTACATTAACTAACTAGAATTTAAATAAAAATTTGAAAGAAAAAGTAAAAGTGTTCTTAGACCCATAAATACAGAGAACAAACTGGTAGTTGCAGAGGGTGGGGGTGAGGGGATGGGCAAAATAGAAGTGGAGCAGATTAAGAAGAACAAATCTCCACTTCTAAAATAAATAAGCCATGGGGATGAGAAGGAAAGCATAGAAGGAAATATAGTCATTAATATTTTAATAACATTGTATGGTAGCAGATGGTGACTTTGCCTTAGAGCAAAAACTATAGTATTGATAGACTGAGTCAGCTCAGTCTTCTAATCACTGATTCACCCAATCCCAGTCAATAACTTGACAAATAATTGGATAAGAAAATAGACGGCATAATTACGGGGAAGGTATAAAATGATTAAGACTATAGAAGTCAGACAGATCTAGCTTTTGATTCTGAGTTTACAGACTTGTCAGCCTCGACATCCTCATTTGTTAAATAGAGGTGATAATGCTTCATAATTACTATAATACATAATATTGGTGTGGTAGATAAGACATTGTAGGTAAAGCACTTAAATGCATAGGACCTTGTAAAACTCACTGATTTGAGGTATTGCTACGTTTCCTTCTGTTATTACATATCCTGGTGACACATAACTGGCAAGAACAGTTGATCTATTGCATGTATTTCATGGGGATGACAGGATTAATCTTTGATTTCAATTTATTTTTTTAAGATTTTATTTATTTATTTGAGAGAGAGAGAGAACATGAGCAAGGGCAGAGGGAGAGGGAGAAGCAGACCCCCTGCTGAGCAGGGAGCCCAACAAGGAGCTCAATCCCAGGACCCTGGGATCATGACGTGAGCCGAAGGCAGATGCTCAACTCACTGAGCCGCCCAGGCACTCCTTTTGATATCATTTTAATAGGAACTAAAGTGTCAAAAATTGGAATGACTTAACATCATTTTTTATGAAGATATAAATGTTGTCCGAAGGGGAGCTTACCAGAAGTTAAGAGTGTGCTTATAGGTCAAACAATCGAGAGCTTTCTCAGGCCATATCCCAGAAGGATTTTCTGTAAAATAGATGATAATAGCCATTCTGTATTCTGCACTTGTCAGCCCACATTTGGAAGTTTAAGTTTGGCTCTGGGTGCTTTGTTGTCAAAGAGAAAGTAACAAATCGGACCGACTTTAGAGACAGGTCATCAAAGTAATGGACAGCCTGAAGTCTTAACGTAAGAGGAGGAGATAAAGGGGGCATGTCACCTGGAGAAGAGAAGGCTTAGCTGGGATAGACACCTGTGTTCAAACAACTGAAGACTATTACATGGAAGAGATGTCTTTTTTGTGATCTTTTGGCAGGGCCAGTAGTGAGTGCAGACACAGAGTCGACAATGGGGATTAGGAGAAAACCAACATTATAAGAATTATTTAAGAGTCTGTCTTTAGTTGTTTTTGTTCTTCCCAAAGTCAGAGAAGTACTTTGTGAAAAATTTATCAAATCTCTTTTACATGGGTTTTAACCGTTCCGATTTGTCAATGTCAGCTTCCATCTATGGAAGTACATCTGCTCTGCCCTGACACTTTCTAAATCGAAGGAAACACTGTATTCAGCTCAAAGCAGCATTTAAGTTACTATTCCACCACCACCCCGCCCCTCCCCCCGAGCATCACCATCATGGGCTTTCTACTAACGAATACAGTTAAACTGTCATCACAGCTTTCTTAGTGATGACATTATTTCTTTCCTTACTGGTTCATAAACTGACACTATTGGCGACAGTCTTTCTGCAATCTCTAACTGTTTATGGAATTACTTTTTTGGATGTCTTAATTATTTCGATGCAATTTGTTCTCAATAATGCTACATCAAGTTTTAATTATATTACTGTTCTGCAATTACTAGAGCAGTAAAATTATACTCACATTTTTACTATACTTTCCACCAAATAATAGAAGTATCATTTTTCTCTTCTCAACCATAGCAATAATAGTCCCTGAAATACTACTATATTATTTAGTGTGCTTAAAACTTACCCTAAATGATCAATAATATGTCTTTCCAGGAGGAAACGAAGTGACAGTTTTTATTATGTTGGTCCTCAAATTTGTTGGAAGTTTAATTGCCAAGAAATGTAAATAGGGAAGATTAAGTACTTCTGGTAAAGAGAGATTTTTACCTCTGGGTATATTATCCTCCCAAGAATTGGAAGCAGGGATTCAACAGATATTTGTGTACCCATGTTCACAGCAGCTTCATTCACCATAGCAAAAGGTGGAAGCAAGCCAAGTGTCCGTCAGTAGATGAGTGGATCAACCAAATGTAGTCTGCACACACAAGGGGATCTTATTCAGCCTTAAAGGAAGTTCGTTCTGCCACGTGCTGCACCACGGATGAACCTTGAGGACATTATACTCAGGGAAACTAGCCAGGCGAGTACTATCCCATTTCACTTGTAGGAGGTACACCTACAGTGGCCAAACTCAGAGGGACATAAAGTAGAATGCTGGCTGCCAGGGGCTGCGGGTGAGACCGCTTAAGATCTACTCTCAAACAAACACCATAAGATCTCACGTGCAGACTCTAAACAAAAACTCAGCTTATAAATAGAGAACAGATTGGTGGTCACCAAAGGCGAGTGCTGGGGGTAGGAGAAATGGGTGAAGGGGGTCCAAAGGTGCAAGCTTCCAGTTATAAAATGAAGTCCTGTGGATGTCATGTACAGCATGGAGACCATAGGTAAGAATACTGTACTGTTGGGGCGCCTGGGTGGCTCAGTCGTTAAGTGTCTGCCTTCGGCTCGGGTCATGATCCCAGGGTCCTGAGATGGAGCCCCACGTCCGGCTCCCTGCTCAGCGGGGAGTCTGCTTCTCCCTCTGCCCCTCCCCCTGCTTGTGCTGTCTCTCTGTCAAATAAATAAATAAATTTTTTTTTAAAAAAAGTGCTGAGGGGCGCCTGGGTGGCACAGTGGTTAAGCATCTGCCTTTGGTTCAGGGCGTGATCCAGGCTTTATGGGATCGAGCCCCACATCAGGCTCCTCCACTATGAGCCTGCTTCTTCCTCTCCCACTCCCCCTGCTTGTGTTCCCTCTCTCGCTGGCTGTCTCTATCTCTGTTGAATAAATAAATATCGAATAAATAAATAAAATCTTTTTTAAAAAATAAAAAATAATTTAAAAAATAAAAAAAAGTGCTGAAAGTAAAATCTTAGAAGGTCTCATCACAAGAAAAAACTCTTCTGTAGTGCCGGATGTTAACTAGATTTATTAGGGTGATCACTTAGCACTACTCACAAACAGTGAATCATTACATTGTACATCTGAAACTAATATGTCAATCTTATATCTCAATTTAAAAAAAATTTTTTAAGAAGATCTACTGTCTTCGCAAATCTCAAGCACACAGCACACTATTATTAGCTAAGGTCACTTTGCCGCACAACACGTCCCTACAGTATATTCATCTGACGAAGTTAAACTTTTAGTACTCTATTACAAAGTTAATCATTTTCACTTCAGGGACACTGGTTTAAAATTTTTCAGTCTGAGGATTATTGCATTTTTCTCTCCTTTGGCAACCTTACTGATAGCCTGGGCCAAGCTTGTTTATGTGGCTGCCCCATGACAAACTAAGGGTGTCCTATCTGTGAATGCACGTAAAGGACATGATAGTGAATGGGACTCGGCCAGGCCAAGGTCTCAGTTCTGATAAGCCACAAAACTTTAACCGAGCCTAAGCAATTTAGGGAGAAAAGTGGGAAAAGATAGATGTCATGTGAAGAGGCCAACACGGAAAAATAATCTAACATGAAAACTATTATTTCTGAATAGGCGCATGCCCTTTCTTCTTGGAAAATCACCTTTCTTTTGAGATGAAATGAAGTAATCAATATACTATTTCCTGGTATTTCTTTAGTGTTTCTATACCAGCAGCACACGTCCTACTGTACATTTTATATTGAGAGCTGTGGGCTCCGCTAAGCGGACAAGATAAGAGTTCATTTCCTTCTATTTAGTGTATGATTAAAGTATGTGTTGTTTTATCAGAAATGACTCACCAAAGTAGAACTATTCAATCCTTTCTGAATGATTTTTCACTTAGAAATTTGGGAATTATGCCTTATTTCGTAACAAGTAACTAGGGTGAATGGCTGTTGCAATGCCACCTATTTCCCCATCTCAGCCAACGGACACTCATTTGTCAAAACACTGGACTTTCACCTCTTCTTTTGAATATACACCATTCATGAAATAGTCACCCCCTCCCATTGCTGCCCCCATAACCATCTGGCACAGCAGCATCACTTATGTTGACAATATCGTTGCCCTGGGTCAGGCTGCAAAGAGCCAAAGAAACACATTTGTCATCTAATTCTCAAGTTCTAAGGGGAAGTGAACTTTAGGTTAGAAATGCTTCTAGCTAAGTCTCTCTTTTCCTAGAAGAGATCTTAAGGGGGAAATGAATCCTTCAGTTGGTTGGTTGGTTGGGATTGGGGCCATGAGCATTTATAAAGTAACCCCTGTGTGTCATCATAATAGCACATAACACATGGCAAATATTTACTTGAGCTGGCAGAGCAAATAGCTCATGTCTGATAGCTACTTGTAGGATCCATAGAGAACATTTGTTTTTAGAACAGTTTCCCTTTTGTAACAATAATGTAGGAGATTTACTTTCACTGTTAAATTCCAGATCTGTTTTAATTCGGTCACTTTTTCAGTGCACTTGCAAAAAGTAGCTGCTCAAATTCCCAGGTTTTGGTGTTCCTGAGTCTATCCTTTTTGACGATTGTGTTTAAGTAATTCCATACAAACTTCAAGAATGAGTGCAGTCTTACACATCGCAAAGAGGATATTTGCATTGTGGAGATTATCTTTACCATCTGCGGACATGGACCTGGGTGTGCCTGGATCTGATGTGCAAATGGTGTTTATATTTATCAACATTTCTTTAATTTACTGAGCCTCTGTCCGTTTTTTGAGTCATTTGCATTATACTTTAATTTGTTAAGTCCACTTTAAATGTTATAGGCATGAACCCTCTTCGTTACATCATGTGGTATTGCAAATATGGTTCCCACCCAGTGACTATTATTCTTAACTTTGCTAACAGTGTCTTGTGTTGAACAAAAGTTTTAAATTTTTATGTAGTTCTACTTGTCAATCTTTTCCTTTTTTTTATGGCTTTTAATTTCAACATCCTGTTTCTAAACTCTTTCTCCACCGCTTTCGTTTCATTTCTTAGGCTTTCTTTATTGCCTTCCATAAGGTTTTACAGTTTTTTCCATAAAATTCTGGTAATTCAAAAAGTTTTTAGGTATAGAAATTAAGATTATGCGGAATGCCTGGCTGGCTCAGTCAGAGCAGTCAACTCTTGATCTCGGGGTTGTAAGTTTGAGCCCCACATTGCACATAGGGATTACTTAAAAATAAAATCTTAAAAAAAAAAAAAAAAAGATCATAGGGGCGCCTAGGTGGCTTGGTCAGGTAAGCGTCTGCCTTCGGCTCAGGTCATGATCTCAGGGTCCTGGGATCAAGTCCCACGTCAGGCTCCCTGCTCAGCGGGGAGTCTGCTTCTTCCTCTCCCTCTCCCTCCCCACCCCCTCACTTGTGCTCGCTCGTGCTCGCTCACTCTCTCAAATAAATAAATGAAATCCCATGCTCACTCATTCTCTCTCCCAAAAAAATGAAAAAAATATTACAAAACACATTCTTCTTCTATAACATACTAGACAACTTTAAATCTGTAAATATTTGATTTTTATCTTTCAATCTATATGAACAGTAGGAATCCATTTTTTTCCATGTGGATGCAAGCTCATCGAATACCATTACTAAGTAATTGATCTCTTCCCTACTTAGTACATTGCAAAGGTGGCGATTCAAGTAAGTTCAGTAGACACTCAGTTCTGTTTCTGGAGTCTTACTTTATTCTATTGATTTGTCTATTCCTTCACTATGCCACACGACTTTCATCTTTGTAGTTATAAAGTATATTTGAGATCTGATAGGATATTTATCTCCTTTTTTATTTATTTTTATTTTCTGGCTGTTTTTTAGACCCCCTCCTCTTACTCATCTTCCACATTTAATCCTCACGTGGGCTTTTAAATCCATCTGCCCAAGTTCCGCTACTACCTAACTCAGTCCTATCACTGGTTATTTACATTATCGCCATATGCAATCCCTTCACTGGCTCTCCTTCCCTCATTATGCCAACTATAGTCTACTCTCTGAACTCCCTCCGTTAGGAAATTTGATTGTTTTGAGGCCTCATATAATTTTTTAAATGGCTTAATTGAGCTATAATGTATATACCAAACAACTTACTCATTTAAAATGTGCAATTCAATGGTCTTTAGCATATTCAGACTTGTGCAACCATCACCACAATCATTTTTAGAGTATTTTCACCACCCCAAAGAGAAAGGCCATACCTTTTAGATATCAACCCCCAACCTTGCCATCTTCCTCCTCTTCTGCTGAACCGAGCGTCCCAGTCTAGGCAAACACTAATCTACTTTCTGTAGAGATTTTTTTATTCTGGACATTTCTTATAAGTGGAATCGTATAATGTACAACTGGCCTTTTCCACTTACCATGATGTTTACAAAATTCATCCATGTTGTAGCACATATCAGTACTACACTCTTTCTTATGGCCAACTCATTCCACTCTACAGATACACCACATTTCACCCGTTCATCAGCTGACAGACATCTGGGTTGCCTCTACCATTTGGCTCTTTTGAATAATGCTGCTATGAAATTCATATAAACTTTAAGATGAGTCTGTTACACTCTAATAAAAAAAAATCTGAGAATTTTTATTATAATTGCTTTAGGTTTGTAGATTAATTTAGGAAAAATTTAATTTTTTTTCTTACAGTATTACTTCCATCGAGGAAAATAATCTTCCTTTATATTTGTTTAGGCCTTGTTTATTGTCTTCCATAAAGTTTTATAGTTTTCTTCATAAAATTCTGTTGCTTTTTTTTTTAATTTGTACTTATTTTATAATGCTTTGCTGTTTGAATGGGATTTTTTTTTTTGGAAAAAATTTTTTTTATTTGACAGAGAGAGACAGCCAGCGAGAAAGGGAACACAAGCAGGGGGAGTGGTAGAGGAAGAAGCAGGCTTCCCAGAAGAGCAGGGAGCCTGATGCAGGGCTCAATCCCAGGACCCTGGGATCACGCCCTGGGCCGAAGACAGACGCTCAACGACTGAGCCACCCAGGCGCCCCGGAATGAAATTTTTTAAATTAAAATTTCTATCTGGTGGTGGCAGTATATAGAAAAGCTATTAATTTTTTTAACCCTGTATCTAGCTATCCTGTGGATCTCTCTTATGCATCCTAATAGTTTTTCAGGTTTTTTTATTTTCCAGATAATTATATAATCTGTGAATACATGAAGCTTATCTCTTACTTCCCAATATTTATATCTTTTTATTTTCTAATTTCATTGGTTATGATCTCCAGAATAATGAAAATAATAGCAATGATAATGGGCATACATCCTTATCAACTTTAATTTTTACTGCAAGCAATATTTCAGCAAAAATAAAAGAAATTTAACAATGAAAGAAAAATCGCCCTGAATCCCATGTGAAAGTAAGGTTGAAAAATTCCTGAAAATTAATTGTTTGTATATGTAGAGAAAGGCAGGAAGGATATACACCAGACTGCTATGGGTACTTCTTTTAAGGTTGTGGAATTCTGGAGCAGAAACAGGGGTGGAGAAGGAGACCCACTTTCTGTTTTATGCACTCCTGTATAGCTTGGCAATGAGCCTTTCCTACTTTTATAATTTTATTTTTTTTAAAGATTTTATTTATTTATTTGACAGAGATAGAGACAGCCAGTGAGAGAGGGAACACAAGCAGAGGGAGTTGGGAGAGGAAGAAGCAGGCTCATAGCAGAGGAGCCTGACGTGGGGCTTGAACCCATAACGCCGGGATCACGCCCTGAGCCGAAGGCAGACACTTAACCGCTGTGCCACCCTGGCACCCCTACTTTTATAATTTTAAAATCCATCTTGAAAAAAATGCAAAATGTGTAAAGACTTTCTTTACATATCAAGATTTAAAAATACGTGCATTGTTAATGGTTAAAATTTAAGTTTTGTTCACTGAGTTCAATCTCAACTAAATGACACAATGATTAGACAGACAGACAAGTAGATGACAGAAGAATTGGTAGAGATACTGATCTAGGTACAGATGTATAGCCACTGGCTGTTACTAGAAAGTCCAAAAACAAAAAGATGGCCACAGAGAGGAAGTGGGTAAAAGAAAAGGCTTACAGAACACAGGACAAGATTCTGGAGTGGGGCAGTCAGAGCTATTATCTCCTTCCTCCAGATGCCTGGGAAAATGCAAATGGGGAGATTATTTCACGGGCTAAAGAGAATTTTAATTGCTCTCTAATGTCATCAGACCCTAATGATTTCCTGTCAAAAGTTTTTCCTTCTGAGACACCATGGGGGAGTCTAGTAATCATAGGAAGCCATCTACATTATTCATCACAGTACTTAGGGATACCACATCAATGACAGTGCTCCCACACCTTAGTACTGCTTACATCTTGGAATATGACTAAATGTGCCCCTTCTCTTATTCCCTCTCAGGATTTCCAATGAACACTCCCCCAAACTCCAGATCCGGAGTCACAGTTACCTGAGGGCCGTAAGTGAAGTCTCCATCAACCGAAGCCTGGACAGCCTAGACCCCGCCGGCCTGCTCACGTCACCAAAGTTCCGCTCGAGGAATGAGAGCTACATGCGAGCCATGAGCACCATCAGCCAGGTGAGCACCGTGTCTGTGGGCCATTACCTGCATAAGGGTTAGTGGACACAGGGCATGAAGTGAGGGGGTAGCCCCTTGCAGAAGAGACCACTGATGGATCAGCCTGACCTACATGCTATGCACGTTCGGCTACAGCCAGCACCTGGTATGAGCAGCCCACCACCAGGGAAGGGGTCCACTGCTGATGCATAAAGGACACTGGAGTGAGTCCTTGGAAATTCATCAGCAGTCAGTAAGTACCAGCACGCTTGCCGTTAGGAAATTGATGGATGAGGTGATAAAGATGCTTGAAGGATAGAAAGACAGTAGACATCAACTGGCAAAAACCACAGCAGTGTCTATTCATAAAAGTACAAGTATTGAGCAGATCATCAAGACAGGGTGCCAGGGACATGAAGGGAGATACGATCTACTTATCTCAACTGGGTCCCAGGTGAATACTGTATCTTGGTAATGAGACAAAAGCCACTTCTAAGAACAGGTATGCCAGACCAGGGATTAAGACTCAAAAAAGGCAACGTAATGGTCTATCCAAAATATTCAGCTGAAGGTCCTCCAGTCTCTCCCATCAAAGGTCTCAGATTATGGGAGAGGGCTGGGCTACCTAAAATCAGGGGTGGAGAGGACCTGGGACTCTTGGAGGACCTGACTGTGCACTTTTTGGGGGCCACCAAAGGAGCTGAAGGTTGAACAAAAGTGCTTCCTCTGGGAGCACAACAAAAGGTTGAACAAAAGTGCTTCCTCTGGGAGCACAACAAGAAGGGTATTTTTTAAATGATGTATAGGAACTCTGAATTTAAATTTCTATCACAAATTAACTACTGTACAATTAATTCAGCTAGTATTTAATGAGCAGAACACTGGACCAGATTATACAAGTTACTCATCAATGAACAGTACAAAATCCATTCCCACCATGAGCTTACAAGAGTACAAATAGGATAAAAGTGCTATCATAATTATTATTTACTTGAATGCCACAAAATACTCTGAGGTAGACAGAGCAAGTATTATTTTTTTTAAAGATTTTATTTATTTATTCAACAGAGATAGAGACAGCCAGCGAGAGAGGGAACACAAGCAGGGGGAGTGGGAGAGGAAGAAGCAGGCTCATAGCGGAGGAGCCAGAGCAAGTATTATTAACAAGAGGTAACTTTGCTGGGTCAGACACTCTGCAAATTGCTTTATAGTTTCATAATATTATTTTATAAAACACTCTATGAGGTATGTAAGGAGCCAGATGTTAAATGGGATTTTGTGGTCACAGAATAGTCAACAAGATCCTGAAACTAAGGAGAAAACAGTGCTAAGAACCCAGGATTCTAAAGAGAGAGTTTCCAGGCATGCAGTCTAGGAATATATATTTTAACAAATACTCCAAGAGATTCTAATAATGTAGTATTTGATCTGAATTTTGAAAAATGCTTCCCTAAAGCATGTTCAAGAAATAGTGAATGTTCTAGTTTTGTTGGCGCTCAGAATACTTGTAGAGGCAGCAATGGGAAATCTGTCCTGAATTTTGCCCTGGATATATATATTTTTTAAAGATTGGTTTGTTTGAGAGAGGGCAAAGTGAGAAAGAGAGAGAGAGCATGAGTGGAGGGGGCAGAAGGAGAAGGAGAAGCAGTCTCCCCACTGCACAGGGAGCCTGATGCAGGGATTCGAGGCTCAATCCCAGGACCTTGGGATCATGACCTGAGCCAAAGGTAGACACTTAACCAACTGAGCCATCCAAGTGCCCCTCCTTGGATATATTTTTTAATGCATGGCTTTGCATGCCAGGCCCAGAGGACTGGACTTCATTTATTGGGAATGGGATTGATTAAAGATTAATTAAAACTTCAGCTTTTAAGCAGGCAAGATATATGATCATAATTTTGATGTGAGAGAATTCATATGGAAAAAACAGAGGAAAGATGAGATAGGATGAATTGCTAGAAGCAGAGAAACTAGTTTGGAAGACATTGGGACATCAAGGTGAGAAGTACAGTGCTGCTGAAAAGGTGGTAGTGGTGGTGAGGATGGTGGTGGTGATGGTGGTGATAATGGTGATGGTGGCAGTGAGGATGGTGGTGATAAGGAAGATTGCGGGGGGAGGATCGTGGTGATGGTGGTAAGCCAAGCACTGAAGCTGAACAGTAGGCTGAGAACTGAAGCATCTTTGATCTATCAGAGTGAGACCCTGAAATAGGACCACAGCTCTTGTTTTGTCCCTGCCATCAAAATAGAGCTCTTTACTCTAAATGCATTCTTGAAGAGCAAAGGTGGGGACCACAGCAAGGCCCTGAGAGCAGGGCAGCGTGGGAACTGGGGAAAGCTGGCATGGGGGATTCCAACATCTGCCCACTGTACGCTTCCTTCCTTGAAAGAAGCCTCCAAGAACATGCATGTCTATCTGTGCTAGCTGATGCCGTCTGATGACACTCACTATCCCAACTCTCAGGGAAATAGTTGGTGCCGCATTTGATGAAATTTTGACTTGCCTCTCCTTATTTTTTCACAATAAGCAACATAATATTTAAAATTTCTTTAAGTTTATGTTTATTCCTGACAGCCTTATGTTCACATAGCCTTCTGGAAAGATAAAGGAGTCTATAAATCCAGCTGTCATACATGTAGAATACAGCAGTGGGTTTAAAAAAATAATTGTTGGAAAATATTTATACCCATTCACTGCTTTCATAATTTTAAATGTTTAAATTTTATTTTTTATAAAGACTTTATTTATTTATTTATTTATTTGCCAGAGAGAGAGAGAGCACACACAAGCAGGGGGAGCAGCACTGGGAGGGGGAGAAGCAGACTCCCCACTGAGCAAGCAGCCAAATGTGGGACTCGATCTCAGGACCCTGGGATCATGACCTGAGCCGAAGGCAGGCACTTAACTGATTGAGCCACCCAGGCATCCCTAAATGTTTAAATTTTAAATGTTCAAGACAGGAGAAACATGTCGCCTCCCTCATCAGAACACTGCATCTACACAACTGCCTGACTTGAGTCCCTGTGCCACAGATCTGACCTTCCTGAGACACCATCGCGTCCTAGTGACAGCTCAGTAAGATATCGACAAATCACTGAAGAGGCGCATGTGGGCCCTGATGCTACAGCGGGTCAAGCTCTGCAATTCGGTGGCATAATCATTTAGCCTTAAGTAAAATACAGAAAGAATAGCCATCCTAAATGGATTCCTAATGATACATCATTTTTCTAGTCCCATTTTCAATTTTCAAGTAACACAATATCTTTAAGGATAATTTCAAACTATTGCAGTCCCAACATTGTCATTATTCAAAGAAGAATAGTTTCTTCTTCAAACCAATACTACCATATATATTGTAGACTTGTCAAAAAGTGGTCAGCTTTTATGATGTTGGGGATAGTCTCTCTTATAGATCTTTAGTAGCAGCTCTAATAGTATAGAATTTAAATGCATTATATCCTATTCCCTTTTAAAACCTGATCTATTATTCATCAAAAGCTGCTAGGAAGATCAAAGTAAAATGTCGTAAGCCAAGATATTGGTCTAGAATAACTAAATTGCTTATTTCTGCCATTCATAACTCATAGAAGTAAAATATCCCTAAAAATAGATTGTGCTTGCACAGTAGAGAAACACTGAACTTTTTTATATTTATTTCTTTTCTATATTTTGTACTATCTATACATCTAATAAAAACGGGGGCTTTTATGAAGTAAAGCTTGAGAAGAAAGAATTTTTAAAAGTCACATTTAAATATATATATATTTGATATAATAACAGTCATTTCCAAATTAGCCTAATTTATGTCTTCATTTATTTCAAGTCCAATTCTCAAATATCTTCATCTGGAGGGGTAAGCCAGAAACCCACAGACACTTTTGCCTGGCAATGTGTTGGATTTCTACATCATTTTTTTAAAAAGTGAATAGGCCGTTATTATGCTCAGCGGTAATACCAGCAGTTTAGCTGTGACTTGTGACCTCGACCATCCCTTCATTGTATATATACAAAGAAATAAAAACTCAGATGAATTAAGTGTCTATGCCTACCACCAGTAATAGAACCGAGAAACCCAAGTATCCTGACTCCTCATTGATAAGCTTCTTCAGTACCTACTAATATGGGGGCATCGATGGCAATAATATTGCTAATAATAGTAGTGATAATGGAAATGATAACAGCAGATTACTCATCATGTATTGCTTACCTGATACATACAAGAAGCTTTTCATATTATCTCATTACTTTCATATCAACACTAAAAAAGATCATTTCTTAATTATGAAATTCAGTCGTAGACAATTGGAGTAAATTCGTTTCATTCTTCCCGCTTACACTATCTCACAGAGTAACAGCCACCATTTGTGGAGTATCTACCATGTGCCCAGAAATATGCATTTTGAATATTTTATTTTTACCCTTAAAGCATCCACAGGAAATAGGCATCATTATACCATTTTACAGATGAGAAGATTGAGGCTCAGAGAATTCAAGCCAATTGCCCATGATAGAGTAGAAAGAGCCTTAAACTATACCTGGAGCCCCTGGGTGACTCAGTCGACTGAGCCTCCACTTCTTTTTTTTTTTTTTTTTTAAGATTTTATTTATTCATTTGACAGAGAGAGAGTCAGCCAGCGAGAGAGGGAACACAAGCAGGGGGAGTGGGAGAGGAAGAAGCAGGCTCATAGCGGAGGAGCCTGATGTGGGGCTCGATCCCATAACGCCAGGATCACGCCCTGAGCCGAAGGCAGACGCTTAACCGCTATGCCACCCAGGCGCTCCTGAGCCTCCACTTCTTGATCTCGAGCTCAGATTGTGATCTCAGGGTCATGGGATCAAGCCCCAGATCCGGCTCTGCACTCAGTGTGGAGTCTGCTTGTCCCTCTCCCTCTGCTCCTCCCCGCACTTGTACTCTCTCAAATAAATAAAGAAAATCTTTTTTAAAATAAATAAATAAATAAATAAATTACCCCTTTCCGTATAAATCCAAATAGATCTCAAATCTAAACAATAACACAAAATGACAAAAATTAAGATTAGGAGAATATGTGCATGATATTGTGGTAAGAATTATATAACTTTTAATAAAACAGGAATTCTGGGAAACATAAAGTAAAAGATTGACATCTGTTCTAACTAAAAACCAAATATTTCGGTGTGGCAAAAGATATCAAAGTTAAAATGCAATTGATGGTGGGGGGGGATTAAACATACAAAGAAAAGTTTCCGGTTGCCAAAAGTATTTCTATCAATAACTATGAAAAGATAAACAACCTAAAAGAACGCGGGGCAAAACTTATAAAATAGCAAATCAGAGGGAAAAAATATAAAGGCCAATAAATATGAGAAAAAATGCTTATATACAGTAGTGGGCTGATAGAGACAAATTGAAAGAGCACAATATCATTTTGACCTGTAAGAGTTGCAAAAACTGCTAACTGCTACAGCTCTTTTAGAAAGTAAGTTGATAAAATCTACAAAAATGTAAAACATATCTCTTGACAAAAGAATTCCGCTTTTGGAACTCAGGATACAGAAATAAAAGCACCAGTATATAAAGATAAATGCACAAGAATGTCGGTCACAGCACAGTCTGCAAGGACACATCTGAATCATCATCCACAACAGAGTTGTTGAAAAAAAATTATGGTACCATCGTACTATATGGTATTATGGTGGTAGCGACTCCGTGTCTGAATTTCCCTGAGTCTCCATATAAAAGTAGACAGAGCAACTAGGTAGAAAAACCCAAAAGTCATCGAGAACATTTACAACAAAATGAGGTGTAGGGGCGCCTGGGTGGCACAGCGGTTAAGCGTCTGCCTTTGGCTCAGGGCGTGATCCCGGCGTTACGGGATCGAGCCCCACATCAGGCTCCTCTGCTATGAGCCTGCTTCTTCCTCTCCCACTCCCCCTGCTTGTGTTCCCTCTCTCGCTAGCTGTCTCTATCTCTGTCAAATAAATAAATAAAATCTTTAAAAAAAAAAATGAGGTGTAACAAGATATTCCATGAACCCAAAATATAAGTGAATGAGAACACACCACAGGTAGCCGTAAGCCTGCATCCTATCCACGTCTGTAGGAAGACATAGAGGGAAACAATGACTTTTGTGACGAACTTCAGCACAGCAAGACAAAACAAGCAACGCGTATTTGCTGGAAAGTTCGGGGCACCTACTTGAGAACAGCAGCTGACGCTGGAAGAGATCTGCCTTCTCTAATAGTAGATCAATTCCAGGAGCCTGCAGTAAAATGTGAACGATGACTGGAGCAGTCTGAGCCCATCATCATCTTCATCATCACTGGAAACCAACCAACCAGTGTTTCCGTCCAGGACAGGGCCCAGGGGTGAGAAGAAACAGATGGGAGTGGAATGAAGTATGAGCAAGATAGAGACAATAGCAAAGAAGAAAAGAAAAGGCCCAGGTGAAAGTTAGGGACAGGACCAAAAGAATCAGGAATTCTCAGAGTTTTATTAAGCTAGAGGAAGAAAAAGAAAGGAAGGAAGGAAGGAAGGAAGGAAGGAAGGAAGGAAGGAAGAAAGAAAGAAAGAAAGAAAGAAAGAAAGAAGAAAGAAGGAAGGAAGGAAGGGAGAGAAAGAAAGAAAGAAAGAAAAAGAAAGAAAGAAAGAAAAAAAAGGAAAGAAAAAAGAAAAAGAAGGAAGGAAGGGAGGGAGGGAGAGAGAGAGAGAGAGAGAAAGAAAGAAAGAAAGAAAGAAAGAAAGAAAAGAGAGAAAGAAAGAAAGAGAAAAAAGGAAAGAAAAAAAGAAAAAGAAGGAAGGGAGGGAGGGAGGGAAAGAGAGAGAAAGAAAGAAAGAAAGAAAGAAAGAAAGAAAGAAAGAAAGAAAGAAAGAAAGAAAGAAAGTCCGTCCTGGGAATTTGGGGGGATATATATATATATTGAATGCACCACCTTCTCAAGGTCAGAAGAACTAATTTTACATTCAGAGTCACTATAAGAAGAAAAGACAGTAAGAAGTAGAGTAACATTCCTACAGAAAATGCAAGCACGCAGAAAGACCCACAAAACAGATCAAAACTGTAATGAACTACAGTTGACCTCGAACAACATGGGTTTAAACTATGTGGGTCCACTTGTACATGGATTGTTTTCAATAAATACAGTATAATACTATAACTGTATTTTCTCTTCCTTATAATTTTCTTAATAACATTCTTCTCTGTAGCTTACTTTATTATAAAAACATAATGCATCATACATATAAGATACAAAATATGTGTTAATCAACTGTTTATGTTTTAAGGATTCCAGTTATTAATACTTAAATTTTTGTGGAGTCAAAAGTATGTGGATTTTTTTTTAAGATTTTATTTATTTATTTGAGAGAGCACAACAGGGTGGGTGGGTAGAAGCAGACTCCCCGCTAAGTGCAGAGCCCTACACAGGGCTCAGTCCCAGGACCCCAAGACCATGACCTGAACCAAAACCAAGAGTCAGATGCTTAACTGACTGAGCTGCCCCTGTATGTGGATTTTCAACTGTGCGAAGGTGGGGAGTTGATGCCCCAACCCACATGTTGTTTGTTTAAGGGCCAACTGTATTTTAAAATGCACTAAATGACATTAAGAACATGATATAAGACATGAAAGAAAAAGATAGATCTGAATTTCAAAACCTTAAAAGTGATGTCACAAAACTCAGGAAAGAATTAGAAGTAAAAGAAAAATCATTTCAGAAATGAAGATTAGACTAGAAAGAATATAGGAGCAAGTGAATGAGACATTTCATACACTAAGAAAAATGGAATCTTAAAAAAGGAAGGATATTTTTTAAATCAAAAACAAGGGGAACCTGGGTGGCTCAGTCAGTTAAGCGTCTGCCTTCAACTCAGGTCATGATCTCAGGATCCTGGGATCAAGCCCCACATCAAGCTCCACAACGGGCTCTCTGCTCAGTGGGGAGTCTGCTTCTCCCTCTCCCTCTGTGCTCTCTCCTTAGTTCTCTCTCTCACTCTCTAATAAATAAATTAAATCTTTTTAAAAATAAATTAAATAAAGAAATGAAGAGGTAAAAAGGATTCAAGAGACATTGATAAATATTCTGGACAAAGATTGAACATATAGATAATAGAAGTCTCTGAAGAAGATAAAGAACCAGAATGAATAATAAAAACAATAATTAAAGATAACTCTAATGAAACAAAAAGATGTTTCAAAATTATATACCACATACCTGAGATTAACCCAAAACAATAACTAAGACACAGTCTAATAAAATTACAGGACTCTGATTTCAAATACAATAAAATAAAACAAAGTTGTTTGGAATTCAAGACAGAAGAGCAAGTGACTTAAAAAAAAAAATGATGAATCACTAAATTCTACTCCTGAAACCAGTATTACACTATATGTTAACTAGCTAGAATTTAAATAAAAATTTGGAAAGAAAATTAAATTTTCATCAGACTCTTTAACATTAGCTTATGACAAGAGAAAATTGAGTAATGTTATTATATTCAAGGGGGCAAAATGTGAACAAAGATTTTATACCCCAAAAAATCTGACTTCCATATAAAAGGCATAGGCAAACTATTATAAACATGAGTGAATATAGGAAATATCATTTCCATGAGCCCATCCTGAGGAATCTACTAGACAATGAGCTTTAGACAACCCCGATGACCAGACATAAGAACTAGTGATGAATAGGCGTATGGACTTATTTCTGGACTGTCAGTTCTGTTCCATTGATCTATATGTCTGTCCTTATGTCAGTCCCAAACTGTTTTGATTATTGTGGCTTTGCAATAAATCTTGCGATCAGGAAATGTGAGTCCTCTAGCTTTGTTCTTTACCAGGATTGCTTTGGAAATTATAATGTATCAATGTAGTTTTCTTTGTGTTTTTTATTCTTGGAGTTCTTTGAGCTTCTTGGATTCTAACATCTGACTAGTAGGAGTTTCAGGAAAAAATAAATAAAAGGAAGGCAATTACTAGTGAAATAATTCAAGAAATGGTCCTAAAACTGAAAGTCATGGTTTTGCAGATTAAGAGGGCCCGCCCAGTACCCACCACAATCAATGGAGAAATATCCACATAGGAACATCACAGTAAAATGTTAGCTCTTTGGGGACAAGAACCTAAAGGGCTTTCAAAAGGGGGTGAGAAAAAACAGTTTATATGGAAAGGCTCAGGAATGAGAAAGGCATCTACTTTCCCAAACTCTAGCATCCATGGAAACTAAGAGACAAGCAGCAAAGCCTGAAAACATTTGGAAGAAGAAAGGGTGCAGGCTAGAATCCTGAATGCAGGCACACTCTCCCTTAACAGTGGGAGTGGAATACAGACATTTCCATCAATGCCAGATGGCTGCCTTGTCCAGGAAAGCACTGGAAGATGTGCTCCACCAAAAGAAGGGAATAAAACAAGGAAGAGGAAACAGGGACTCCACCACAGTCGAGATAAGGAAGGGCACCCCTACAGTGATAGGGAAGAGAGACCCCAGGACAGCAGTGGGCTTGGCAGCCATAGATTGCAGTAGGAGAACAGAGGCTTCAAGGGTAATGCTTTAAGGGCAGGAAGGAAACCAGCATGTTACCAGAGGTCTACAAACATACCAACAAATTCACACAAGCAAGTTTTTGGAAATATGGATGCAATACCATAAGATCCAGCTGGAAGAATTGAAAGTGATTGCCTCTGGGGAGGGAGAATCTGGGTGAGATGGGGAGTAAGATAGGTCAGGGATTTACTCTTTTTCTTTATAAGCCATCTAGAACTACTTGACCTATATCTGTAGAATTTTGATAAAGAATAATCTTTTTACATGAAAGAAGTAGTGGCAAGCATTAAATATACAGTTACTTATAAGAGACAAAAGGGGGGCTAAAGCAGGGGAGAGCATGTAGGTTATATGCTCTGCAGTGTAAATACAGCACAACTATTTTAAATGAGGAAAGAATAGAGAGTATATACGCAAAAAATAAGAGGAATTTTAACTGTTTTCAATAATGACATGGGTATGGTATTATTAGTATGCTATTCTGAGATGGTAAATGAATATAGAATATCCCAATTCTATCATCTCCTATGCCCCCTGAGAAGCAAGATTTTTAGTATGGAATCAAGGTATAAATAGAAATACAATATAGAAGAGCCTGAATTTTAACTGGATGTATTCACTAGATCTGCCCACCAAAAGACCTAGTTTTGCCCACTGAACAATGACCAACCCAGTAGCAATGACAACAAAACTTCCTGAGGCCCAGACTGCTTTCTTGTGATACCATTTCCCACCAGAAGGGCTTTTTGAAAAAATACTGATTCCAGGACTGAGCAGGAAAGGTATAAAATGAATTTGGAATGCCTTGACATACCTGATATCAAGGAAGCTATCAAAGACTACTCATTTCATGTCAAAAGGATTCAGGAGTGAAACTAAGAGGCTCCTACTAGTTAAAGATGAGACAAATGTGAGTTCAAATTTGAAGTGAATTTAAAACCATCAAATATTTTTAAATCTATGAGTTCATTTTGAGAACTTTAAAAATTGGTCACTTTTGGTAGGTAAGAGGGAACAAATTTATTATCTTGAAAATACACAGGGGGAAAAAAAACAAACACTTATTCTGCCATTTCTATATGACCTAAACCATTGACTAACCAAATAATGTGAGAGGAAGCATTTACTTATGCAAAAAAAATGTTTCAACTAGTAACTGCAGAACTAATGGTGGAATTAGAATACCACCGGTTTACAACTCCCAGTGAATTAATGGATTTAGGTGTTGAGCTCCAATGACTCCTAACAACATAAAAAGAGAAACAACCCAGACATAATGTGTCTCCTGACAAAAGAACACATGACCTCTTGTCTTGCCACAGGGATTGAACCTGAGTCTTATAAAGCCCCTGGATGTAGCTTACAATTTTCAGGAAATGCAAAAGACGGAGGAACGTGCTAAATCCTACCATGAGTATGAAATCAGCAAATCCAGACTGTGGGAAGCTTCACAGCTCAAACAACCCAGATGCTTCCATAAATAAATTGTAGTTTAAAATATGGGTGGAGGGAGGCCTATATGTTAAAAGTGAATTAAAAGATATATTGAAATTTTTAAATGGGTTTAACTAAACTGTAGGGTCCAAGGATGCACATGGGTGAAAAAACCCAAGCAATGCCTTATGAAATTAATTCTTTACAATTATTTGTATAATAATTTATAATTTATAAAATTTATTATTTATAATTCCTATAAGAATTATTATTTATAAAGATAAAACTCAGAGTAGCAGTTATTTTTGGAGGGAAGATGGGGATTATGGCTAGGATGGGGCATATAGAGGGTGCCTGGAAAATCTTTCTTTCTTGATCTGGGTAGTGATTATACACTTTGGTTTTCTGTATCTGTATATAATAGAAAGAAAAGGTTAAGAGAATGAAAAAGGAGAGTCCTGTTAAGATATAAGTCTAATACAGAATGCTAAGTGGAAAAAAAACAGAATGCAGAATTATATTTACTGTATTTTTATGAAAAGTAGGGGAGGGGGCATATATATCCTCTGAACAGATAGTCACCCAAGTTTAATAGTTATTACCTTAACAGGGATAGATGTTTTACCATTTCTTTGCACTGTTTGACATATTAATAGGGGAAAATCTAATAAATGATATATATTGATATATACATGCACACATACACACATGCAAATACAGATTTACTTTTTACTTTGAAATTATCTCGAGTTTACAAGAGTTCCTTGTAAAATATAAAGAACCCCTGTACATCCCCGACCCAGATTCATATTCATATTCCGTTTGGCTCGTTTGCTCACACTCTCTATTTGATAATTAGTTGCAACTATCATGTCCCTTTATCCATGAAAGCACTTCCAAGTATTTCCTAAAAATCAAGGCTATATACACATACTTATTTTTTTAATATGGACATACATAATTATTAGCCTTGAAAACATACAGGGGTTTTATGTCAAATTAAAGTATGTGAAAATGCTATCTTAAGCTGCAAAGAATCATTTAAAAAATGCAGGTCTTTTCCACATGATATGCCTTAAGGTAACTGGTCACTTCTATCTGAAGTTTAAAGAAATTTGCCATTATTGGAATATATCCTCAGATAACACGAAACGAAGAATCAGTCAAAAACCACAATCATTTTCAGTATCTGCTCTAAGCTTACCTGTAGTTTAAATTCTCCTTAATTACTCATTAATTTAATATTAGGGAAATTAGACATGAAGTTCTAGAGGGTGGCAGAAATTTGAAGAATGCTCCCATGTCTCTATTAAATCAGCTACAAAGTGAGAAATTAACAGGAGCACCTGGTCTTTTTTCTTTTCTTTTCTTTTTCAGGTGATGCTCAAACCCAGTGTAAGTTATATACAGAGAAATATAAGTAAATTAAAACTGATTTCCTCAAAAAAAAAAGGAGACTTAATTTGGAAGATTTTAAGACACACAATTTGTGGACCTTATCAGCTTTTTATAAAGAAGAATGAAACTTTTAGATAGTGTGTAGATTGAAAATCTCCATAGTGCTTTTCAAGATTTTGACATATCTGGGTTTGGTCTATTTTTGTGCAGAATGAGAATATCTTGCCAGAAAATATAAGGCCTCTTTCCATACTTTGCACTAAATTAAGCTGCATTCGACACTGAAATTATTTGACAAGCCGGTCACTTCCAAAAGCACAATAATAAAAATACTAGTTTCTAAAATGTTTTTACTAAAAACTGTTGCCCTGAAATACCCAAACTCTGACCGTGGACTGATGAAACTGTTCCTAGGTTTGCGTTTATAATAAATAAGGACAATTAGCACCTGGGCAGGCGCTGGAAGATGACTTCGCAGCCCCACACGTGTTTCATTGTGAAAATAAAACTCTTTTTCTTTCGAACTGACTGGGATTACGAACAAGATGCAGTTCAACTATGGATCGTCACGCAGGGCAGATAAGATGCGCTGGAGTTTAATGAAATCGGACGGGGCTTTCTTGGGGGCGGGGGGGTGGTGAAGTCGGGAGACGCTTAAGGGAGAAGGTGCTTCTCCACCTGGTAGAAGGCGTTACGGTACCCCACCTCTGCCCGCAGGTGAGCGAGATGGAAGTGAACGGGCAGTTCGAGTCCGTGTGCGAATCCGTGTTCAGCGAGCTGGAGTCGCAGGCGGTGGAAGCGCTCGACCTGCCCATGCCCGGCTGCTTCCGCATGCGGAGCCACAGCTACGTGCGGGCCATCGAGAAGGGCTGCTCCCAGGACGACGAGTGCGTGTCCCTGCGGTCCTCCTCCCCGCCGCGCACCACCACCACCGTGAGGACCATTCAGAGCAGCACCGGTGAGTGAGCGGAGCGGCTGTCCCCCCGGGTCCCCCTTGCCACCACCAGCCTGGCCTCCGGGCCAGGGCTACAGAATGTCCCAAAGGACTGCACACCGTGTCCTCGCTGTCATCACACAGTCGCCAGTAACCTAATATCACCCGTGCCCTGCAAAGAATGGTTTTGCCTCCCTGCCTGCCTCTGTCCTCACGCTTTGGCCACATTCCCAGTCCTCTCTGCCTCCATCTCTGGCCTCAACAGAGAAACTTCAACTACATACAGGTCCAGAAGGGACAGCACCCAAGGGGGCGGGTCTTTCCAAGATCCCCACGCAGCATCCTAGCAGCCAGCAAACTCATCCCACCAGCTCCTACTGGCTACCAGTCAGGCTCTGACTTTTAGGGGTGACCCTTGGGCAAATCAGTTACCCTGATTGCTGAGCATAACAATGTGGGAATGCCTTTTTTTTAATTCCAAGATATCCACAAAATGACTACCCCAAACCCCTGAAAATATCACTATAAGAAAATAAGAAACGGATGATCCAGACATATTAACTGAACATCTTATGAGTTTTCTTTCATTATAACAAAGACAGATTTCATGATTTTAAAACCTCTGTCATATGTATACAGCACCTCCTTTTCCCGCTAAAGTACAGTTAGGTTTATGCAGTTAAACTGTATTTTTATCAGATTTTAAGCAGAGAGGCACAGAAGAGCGTAACTGGTTTCCATGACACTGAAACCTGCATGGGAATATAGCCATGGGTTAAATATGACAATGTGTGTGTTGGATTGTTTTTTTTTATATATTCATAACATTTGGGTCCAAGAAGAAAATCCCCTCCATCTTAACTAGGCTTAACTGTCTGACTGATGTCAGTGTAACTTCAGTACAGAGTAGTTCTACGAGAAGGTCATCAAACCTTGAGTCACGGTTAAATAATAATGAATAAATTAGAAGAAAAAGCTCGTGCCAGAATATTGCAGTATTCAATTTTAGTTCCAGGTGCATCAAACACCAATAATTATCATTCAGCCCAGAACTTTCGCAGGCTTGAGAAGTAACAGGTCCTCAAACCTGAGTTAAAATCCTACTAACTAGAGATAGGGAATTGAGGCAGCCATTTGTAAGAAACTATCAGAGGTTAGACATGAGGAGGTCATTCCTGACCGATGAGACTAAGGTACCAGGATCAAGGGAAGGGATGTTTCTAGAGAGTGGACAGGCTCCACGGCTCTGCAGGGAGCCCAGCCACTCTGGGCTCGGCGGGCTGACTCCAGCCGGATACTGGATGTGCATTCGGGCTCACCAGGAAATTCTACAAGAACAGCCACAGATGTGGGTAACAAACAAGGTCGACTTATAAACTGAAAAACAAAAAAATTTCGGTCATCCATGGGCATATTTCTCTGTGTGTTTATGTTCATGCAGGTGTAATTTGAAGATCTGCCCTGTGCCTATCGCGTATCACTGTGTCTCTTATTGTTTCCCATTTTCACCACGCCCGCCCCGCCCTTTCCTGGTGTCTATCTAGTCTACCGCTCGCTCTAACAGTCTCGCCGCCTGCCAGCTGCTTCCTGTGCTGAAATCGCTCGTTAGAAACACAGTAGGCAGGTCCTTGCCCAGGAGTGCGAGGGGAAGGAAAAGGGCCACCGGCTGACTCCTTCCCCCTCAAGGAGCAGTGCTGTGGATAAAGGGGCAAGAGACTCCAGAACAGTTTTGTCTGCCCACCTGTCAGAGGATTTGTGCTTTTGTCAGTGAAGAGACAATTTACTTACACCTCCCACATTCGTCCTTGTGTGTGCTCTTCACCCCACACACCGGGATGTCTACGCCTTCTGAGACCTTTCCCAGATACATGGAGAGGTTCCTGGAGTTCAAACAATAGGGTTGCTAGATAAAATCCAAGGTGCCAGTTAAATTTGAATTTTAGATAGTCGATGATCTTGTAGTGGGAGGATATCTCAAAGTTGCTTGGGGCACACTTACGCTAGAAAACGATTTTCACGTTTGGAGTATTTGCGAAATCTGACAAGCCTATCAGAGAAGAGGAGTAGGGTCTGGGAGGGTGTCCTGTGTTGTTACTTTTAGAATATAAATTGACGATAGGGTATTTAGCTGGGGGTCCTATTCGGGAGAACACCCAAAAACAGAGAGGTGAATGAGAATACCAGAGGTGATTACATCATTCCTTCTTGGGCTCCGTGTGTCTCATCACAAGTACTGGGCTACATCCACCTGCCTGCAGCTCTCAGGGCAGGAAGGCTCCACGCTTGGATGCAGGCTGCAGGGAGTCAAGGTCAGGAAAATGTGGGAAGGCATAAAACACCAGATTTTTGCACGGGGCAGCTGGTGACGTCACCCTTCATCACACTAAACATGACAGATGATCTTTACAGTCATGGAAAAATTAACAAGTTAAGGACTAAACCATGGTAATAGGTTCTAAGTAAGCCCATCAGACATTTTATCAATGCGACCTTAAGAATTCTAATATCACCTTACAGCTTCTCTATGTCATAGATTTGTTCTTTTAAAACATCATTTTATGATACAATAAGGTTCTCCATTCATTCTACCCCCCACCATTACTCCTGGGTGCTCCTCTCTCTTTCACACACGCTTCCTTTTCTTCCACATGATCTCAGTACTATCAAATTACTTTTCTTCTACTGGCTTCCTTCTTACATTGAATCAAATTTCCTGTAGAAAACACAGAAAATCTACTTTCTCACAGAATCTACTAATTTTTGAAAGAATGTGCTCATTTGTGGAAATCAGGAAATCACTTTGCTCTAATTTTACCCATTTCCCCCATGTACACAGGTCAGATTTACATCCGTGTTCAGTAGGATGTGACATAGATTTCTCCTTTTGCTTCTTTTCCTTTGCTCATTATTCTTGGATACTTAGAGCCGATTCTCTTTTTCCTAAACTTCCCTTTGCCTGAGAACAAAAGTTCTTTCTGTTTTGTCAACTGCAGTTATTAGCTGTAACTTTTCCCCTACAACAGTGCACACGCTGAGTCTTTGATTTTTGTGTTGGGCTGTTCTAATTGTTCAAATTTTCAACACACCATATTAAGGTTTTCTCTTCCAGCCTTGTCCATTCTCCATATTAACAAGATGAAATCATAAACAAAAATTCACAAGTGTCTGTTACCATGTGAGAGTGTCACGAGACATGACACACACACGCAGCCCAAAGTAGCCCCAAGGATCCCCTAGCAACGTGAGCAAGAATGGTGACTCATCCCAGAAAATCAGGGCAAATTAGGAAACGAGTTCGAGAGTGACTTACAGTTCTGCTCCTTTTGGTTTATTGACTTTTTGGCTTGTGTGTAACTATGATAGAATCTTACATTCTCCAGCCTGTAATCTGCTTCAAGCACTCAGATGTCTCTCCATCTAATAAATTCAACAAGCTTTTATATAAAACCACTGTACTCAAGACTATTAAGCTAGGATTAGAACTACTGTGGGAAAGTACAATTTAACGGTGGAGCAATTAACCTCAGGACTGTGAGAAAATAAGCACCCTTACTTCAGTTGCCTGAATATTTTAGACGAAAGTAGAACGAGGGGCTGAAAATATAGCCACACGTCTACTTCAGAGCAGTGGATTAAACTTGCCTCATGTGGAGTATACCAACCCAATTGTACGTGTTTAAGAAGAATTTTTCTTTTTACTTCTTACACTGAGCGTCTACGATCAAAAGCATTACCACGTCATAGACCCGTATCTGGTGAACAAGCAAAAACGCTGTATAACAATCATTCCGATACAGACACACACTTGGTCAGAAAGGACAAAAAATAAACTATAGTGGTTACAATGCAAGTAGTAGGTGAACCGATCAGTAGGGCCAGAGGGAAGTATTTTTAAATAAGCATCGTAAAAACGATTGTAAAAGCCAATATGACGTTTGATTAAAATAATACTCTGACAGAAACTATCATGATGTAGAATTCTGTTGTTTTTTTTTTTTTAAGAAAAGCACTCATTTTGAAATTACAAGCTTTTCAAAGCAGCCTTATGTAACAATAACACAAACTTATCAAGAGTAAGGAGGTTCATCTGCCACCTTGTGGCTCTTAAAGTTTGGTGTATGTGCTCTACTCTTTTTTTTTTTTTAATCAGAGGAAGTCTTAAAAGTTGATGGAGTTGAACTGATCTTTCCTTCAAGAAGCCCCCAGGGGGGTGCCTGGGTGGCTCATTCAGTTGAGCAGCTGCCTTCAGCTCAGGTCGTGATCCTAGGGTCCTGGGATCGAGCCCCACATCAGGCTCCTGGCATGGTGGGGAGCTTGCTTCTCCTTCTGCCTGCCTCTCCCCCTGCTTGTGCTTGCTCTCCCCACCCCCCCATGTCAAATAAATAAATAAAATCGGAAGGAAGGAAGGAAGGAAGGAAGGAAGGAAGGAAGGAAGGAAGGAAGGAAGGGAAGGGAAGGAGGGAGGTATTGTAAACAAAAAAGAAAAAAGTTTCTTAAAAAAAGCCCCCAGAAAGATCCCCATGAGGCCCCAGGATAAAGCATCCCCCCAGGCCAGCAGTCAGTGTCCTCGAGCCAGGAAATCGGCACAGTGTGCCCTGCTGGGTGTGGCTTGGGGCCAGAGTAACACCAGTATTTATACTTTTTTTGAATGAGATCCTATTTTCCCTTAAATTGAGACATGCCTTTCCACAATCCCACTTCACAGTCCATCATCGCTGTCAGTTCTGACCCACCCACTCAAGTTCTTGCTCAGTTTAACTAAAGCAGGTACCCTTTGATCAGCTGAGGTCGGCGCTCATGTTCCAAGAGTTCTTCCACTGGCTTGAGTCTTCACCCCCAATCAGCCATCCCATCCGATACTGAAGCTACCTTCACGCACCTACCTTCATGCCCCTTCAGTCCCATACACCCTGCTCCCCACCCACCCCCAACAACAAAAAAAAAGCCTTAACACACAAGATCTTGAGCAGAATAACATTAAGGCAATAATGTATATTTGCAATACACATAGTAGGCACTCAATAATGGAAGAAGAAAGGGGAGAGAAGATGCCAAAAACAAAAAAAAATACTTGTTTTTATTGCAATATAACTGACATACTACATTGTGTAAGTTTAAGATGTGCTACCTGTTGATTTGATACGTTCACATATTGGAATGTGATTACCACCATAGCATTAGCAAACACCTCCTTCAAGTCACTTAATTATCATTTGTCTTTTGTATGAAAACATTTAAGATCTAGTCTTTTAGCAACTTTAAAGTATATAATATAGTATCATAGACTATAATCACGATGGTGTGCATCAGACCCCCACAACTTATTCAACTTCTAACTGCAAGCTTGTTCTTCTGACCAACATCTCTATTCCCCCACCCCCTCAGCCCGTGTGTAACCACTATCCTCAGTTACCACTAGTTCAGGTTTTTAGATGCCACATATAAGTGATCTACAGTATTTGTCTTAATGTGACTTATTTTGCTTAGTGTAATGCCCTCAAGGTCCCATCCATGTTGTCAAAATGGCAGGATTTCCTTCTTTCTCGTGACTGAATAATATTCTACTATATATAAACCACATCTTCTTCATTCAGCCATTGATGGACTTAGGTTGCTTCCATAGCTTGGCTGTTGTTAATAGCAAACAGCAGAAAAATACTCACGTACTTCACAAACTGCATGTTTGGTGACTGGGTAATCCAGATGCCTTCCCTAGGGAAATAGCACCGCTACGAAAACAAGATGAATCATACAGTTAGCAGAAGAAACTTCTATGTCATCTAGTCCGAGGGTCTGCAAACTACCATCTATGGGCCAAATCCAACCTTCCAACTGTTTTTATAAAGTTTGATTGGCACAAAGCCACACTCATTTGTTTGCATATTGTCTGTGGCTGTTTTCACTCTGTAACAGTAGAGTTGAGTAGCTGTGCAGACAGACTGACTGCAAGGCCCAGAAAGCCAGAACTATTTACTATCTGAGCCTTGACTGAAAAAGGTGACCACCCCTGATCTAATCCACTGACCCCCATTTTAAGATAAGAGAGCTAAGGAGGGCTTCTGTCTGGAGGCAAAGTCAGAATAAAACTCCCCTGATGTCCCAGCCACAGCCCTTTGCTTGTTTGGGTCCCAGCTCTTGAAGTTATTCATCGCATGATTGTAAAGTTAATCTGAACTCATGTTCTTCATGTGTAAAATGAAATTAGAGTGCTGCTTCTCTTGCCAGCGTTAATGACCACTTTCGGAGCATCCTTAGAGTTCAGAGAAAGCACACTTCTTTCTACGAGGCATTAATTCAATTAATAAGTTGTTTTCATAAAGCACTGAAGGAAAGTTCAGAAGTCCAAGGGGACAGACAGCAGCCAGAAGTGTTTTGAACAAAGAGCCTTTCTTTTCTATTCAAGATAAGATCAAGTAATAAATATTCAGACATTGCCTGGACTCGTTCCTTGTTCCTCTACTAATGAGGTTCCCTTCCTTGAATTTCTCCAACCATCCAAGTAAAAGTGGAGATCATCTGCTTACCTTCATCGGAAGAGGCAAAAAAATAAAATTTAAAAAGCAAGATTTGTGGCACAACCTTAGGCCTCTTATGAGGTCACTTGTCTCGTTTTTATATCCAAGACAACTGACAGTGCTAACTTTTGGAAGAACTTTGGCTATAACTTTTCCTTTCCTCTATGCTCTTGAGTTGGAATTCCTCTGTATTCTATTAGAAATATTATGAAGTCATAAGATGTAAAAGTCTTATTAGATAGAGGAAGAAAAAAAGTCTGAAGAACTTCGAAAGGCTTTCATCTCCTCCAGTTGTTTTGCTATATGTAAATCACCTCTCAGGGGCATCTGGGTGGCTTAGTTGGGTGAGTGGCTGCCTTTAGATAAGGTCACGATCTCAGGGTCCTGGGATTGAGCCCTGTATCAGGCTTCATGTTCAGAGGGGAGTCGGCTTCTCCCTCTCTCTCTGCCCCTTCCCCAACTTGTGTGCTCTCTCATGCGCTCTCTCTCTCTCTCTCTCAAATAAACAAAATCTTAAAAGAAAAAAAATCACCTCTCAGGAATAGAGTGGCAAGCTTCAAGATGTTGTGCTCTGTAGACAGTCCTAAAGTCCACCTTTGCCCATATGAAGTGTTGTCACATGGCCAATCGTGAAGGGGCTCCAAGGTCTTCTAGCCATTAAGGTTAATGTGAGGCTCAAATCCGTAAGAAAGTAATAAATCAGTAAGGATGATTATGAAATCATCAATAAGGAAGTATTATGTAAATTGCACATTAAAATGCCTCTATCCTGGCTTTGATTTTAGATCTCTCAATCTGGCTTACTTTATTAACAATGGTAATGGCTAACCTTTTAGCACTTACTAGTTGATGAGCATTTTGAATCAGCTGCATAGACTCTCTTGTGTAATCCTAATGAATACTCTAGGACATGTATGTAATATATTATCATTCTCATCATACAAAAAAATTAAGCCTTACAAAGGTTACACAACTTGAATGAATGTTTAGTATGGTATACCTTGAAATAATTTAATACAAATCTGTCTGTGATCAAGAAGCTCTCTTCTTTAATGCTTTCTTCCCACAAATTTTTGTTTAGCTCCTGCCATATTTGAAACCTGTGTTTTCCTTAAATTTTTCTTTCAAAAAAAATCCCTCTTAAAAAAAAAAAGCCTATTTCGTTCATGTATTATTGACATGACTTTTCATGTTGGTTTGTCTAAATATGAAATATCTGTTTAAAGTTAAACATGTAGGGATGCCTGGGTGGTTCAGTCGGTTAAGTGGCTGCCTCTGGCTCTGGTCATAATCACAGGGTCCTGGGATCGAGCTGCGCATTGGGCTCCTTGCTCAGCAGGGAGCCTGCTTCTCCCTCTGCCTGTCGCTCCCCCTGCTTGTGTGCTCTCTCTCTCCCTCTCTCTCTGACAAATAAATAAAATCTTTATAAATAAATACAGTTACAGATTAAAAAAAAAAACAACAACAGGAGAGGTGGCTCGAGATGGCAGCATAGGAAAATCCTGACCTCATCTCCTCCCATGGACACAACAAATGTACAAGTACATATGGAGAAGTACCCTCTGGAAAAGACCTGAAAACTACCTGAACAAGCTCCTCCCCAACAAAGTAGAAAAGGGCTCTGTCAAGACCAGTAGGAGGGGCAGAGATGCAATCCTGCGAAAATCCCACCCCTGGTGCAGCACTTTAGTTGGAAAAGATGTCCCAAATATTGAAATTTACTCTGAGGAGCAAGGGGTTTGTGCCCCACACCAGGCATCTCAACCCTTGGGAGCTGCACTGAAGAGATGAGCCCCCAAAAGTCTGGTTTTGAAAACAAATGGGGTGCACATCCAGGAAAGCCATTAGGCTGTAGGGAATGGAGACTCCACTCTTAAAGGGTTCGCAGGTAGACTCCTCACCCCAGGATCTAGCATAGAAGCTGAAGTTCATAAAACAACCACATGATATAGGAAGGAAATGTATTTGCTACTCTTAAAGCACCTGCTAGAAAAAACAGGACCCTGTTGCAACTCTCTCCAGGGACAGAGATGCTAGCAGGCACTGCTTTTGGTATTCTCCCTCTACCCTGCAAGTGTGGGCTCTGGCAGAGGCCGTTTTTTTCATGCCTACTAGCCCTGACATTTGTGCCCCATCCTTGCACATCACTCCACCATGACTACATCTAAGTCAACCAGCTGAGAGCCCTGGCCCTGAGCACTACTCCACCACATGGCTGCCATAGTTCGTCAGTGCATGCACCCCAAACAAGGGACATCCCTTCCATACCTGACTCCAGTGGCCACGGCAGATTGCACTTTGAGCCCTATGGGTCTGAAACAATTGGAGAAACAGTTCTAGGCAGGCTAGCACCCCCAGGACACTGCACCAACAGCAGACTGAAACACACCCTCCAGTCCTCCTGTGAAAAAGGCCTATCTACTTGACTTGCAGCTTCAGCCTGACAGGCATGCTTCCAGTTTACCACACGTCTAGAAACTATGGAAGTGCTCTCAGGGAATGTAGACTGAGGAATACCATCTTTGAGCTCTCACTTGGCCTTGCTACAACCTACTAGTGCCTCTGAGAAGGAAGCTCATACTCTCACTTAGAGTCCAGAATTTTCAACTGTCACTAAGGGGACACCTCTAGATCACTGGGTTTAGAAGCCAGCAAGGTCTACAATTGCTGCCCCACAGGACTGTGTATATTTGCCTACCTTAAAATCTGCTGCCTGAGGGTCTACCTCCAATCAGCCTGAAACTAGGTGTGACTGAAATCCCTCTGGAACACTCACAGATTTTGACACAATCTCAACAATCGGGGCCTACCAAGAAAAAAGGCTGCTTAGACAATCACAAAGGTTCTAGAGACAGCCAAGAGCTAGAGCAAGGTTATAGAATAGGGTTCATCTCCTATACAAGGCCACTCCTGTAAGACTGAGAGTGCTGTTTTGCCTAATACACAGTAACAAACACAGAGCTTCAAGCAGAATGAGGAGACAGAGGAATACATCCCAAATCAAATAACAAGATAAAAATCTCAGAAAAAAATTAAATGGAGATAATTAATATTACCTAATAATGAGTTCAGAGTAATGTTCATAAAGATGCTCACCAAACTGAGGAAAAGAAAGGGTGAACACAGCAACGAGATAGAAATATAAGAAAGTACTAAACAAGTCACAAAACTGAAGAACACGATAAGCAAACTGAAAAACACACTATAGAGGTTCAACAGCAGACTAGATTAAGCACAAGATAGAACCCATGAACTAAAAGACAGGGCAGTGGAACTCACCCAAACAGAATAGCAAAAAGAAGAAACAAACCAAAAGGTCAAGAGAAAAATTAAGAGATCTACAGGACAACATCAAGTGGAATATTTGCATTATATGGTTTCCAGAAGGAGAAGAGAGAAAGGGGCAGAAAACTTATTTGAAGAAATAATGGTTGAAAATTTCCTTAACCTAGGAAAGGAAGCAGACATCCAGATCTAGGAAGCCCAAAGAGTTATAACAAGATGAACCCAAAAAGACCCACACCAAGACACATTATAATTGTCAAAAGTTAAGGATAATGAGATGATCTTAAAAGCAGCAAGAGAAAAACAACTTCTTATGTACAAGGAAACCCCCATAAGACCATCAGATTTCTCATTAGAAACTTTGCAGGCCAGAAGAAGGTGGCATAATATATTCAAAGTACTGAAAGGAGAAAACTTTCAACCAAGAATACTCTATCAAACAAGGTTATCATTTAGAAGTAAAGGAAAGAGAAAGAGCTTTTCAGACAAAAATTAAAGGAGTTAATGATAAATTTTAAAAGGAGCTCTTTAACCTGAAAAAGGGGGCACTAATTAGTAATAAGAAAAAAATATGAAAGTGAAAATCTCACTAGTAAAAGTAAATATATAGTAAAGGCCATGGGTAAAATGTGGGAGAGGTAAACTTGCTATCAACTTACAATAATTTGTTTTTTTATATAGGCTGTTATATAGGAGTCTCAGGGTAACCACAAGCAACAATCCATAGTAAATACACACAAGATAATGAGAAAGGAATCTAAGCATAACGCTATAGAAAGTAATCAAACTACAAGAGAATAAACCAAGAGAAGAAGAAAGGAACAGAGAACAACAAAACAGACAAAAAAAAAAAAAAACCAATTAAAATAGCAACAAGTATATACCTATCAATTATTACTTTAAATGTAAATGGACTAAATTCTCCTATTAAAAGACAGTAACTGAATGGATTAAAAAAATGAGACCCATCTCTATGCCACCTACAAGCAATTCAATTCAGACACAAGGACACACACAGACTGAAACTAAGGGACAGAAAAAGATATTTCAAGCAAATTGAAACAAGACAACAGGAGTAGCTATACTGATACCAGAAGAAAAAAAAAGGACTTTAAAACAGAGGCTATAATAAAAGACAAAAATGGGCATTACATAGGGGCGCCTGGGTGGCACAGCGGTTAAGCGTCTGCCTTCGGCTCAGGGCGTGATCCCAGCATTGTGGGATCGAGCCCCACATCAGGCTCTTCCGCTATGAGCCTGCTTCTTCCTCTCCCACTCCCCCTGCTTGTGTTCCCTCTCTCGCTGGCTGTCTCTATCTCTGTTGAATAAATAAATAAAATCTTTAAAAAAAAAATGGGCATTACATAATGATAAAGGGTCAATCTAGCAAGAAGACATTACACTCGTAAATATTTAAGAGCCCACCATAGGATCACTTAAATCCATAAAGCAAATACTAGCAGATCTAAATGGAGAAATAGACAACAATACAATGATAGTAGGAGACTTTAATACCCCACTTACATCAATGGATGTGTCATACAAATAGAAATTAATAAGGAAATACCGATCTCAAAAAACACATTAGACCAAAGGGACTTAATAGATATACGCAGAACATTCCATCCAAAAGCAGAATACACATTCTTCACAAAAACACATGGAACATTTTCCAGGATAGATCATATGTTAGGCCATGAAACAAGTCTCAAAAAAATGTAAGACTGAAATCATATCAAGCATCTTTTCCAACTACAACAGTATGAAACTAAAAATCAATTACAAGAAAAAATGGAAAAATCAAAAATATGTGGAGTGGAGATTTTTTCAAAATTATGTGGAGATTGAACAATATACTACTGAACAAACAAGAGGTCAAAGAAGAAATTTAAAAATTCCTCAAAACAAATGAAAATGGAAATACAACATTCCAGAATCTATGGGATACCAAAAGCAGTTTTAAGGCAAGTTCATGGTGATATAGGCGTACCTCAAGAAACAAGAAAAAATCTCAAATAAACAATCTAAGTTTATACCTAAACAGAACTAGAGAAACAAATGCTAAGATTAGTAGAAGGAATGAAATAATAAAAATCAGAGTCTTTTCTAAAGAGACAGTAGAAAAAAAATCAGTGAAAAAGATTTCTTCAAAAGATTGTTTTTTTAAAAAAATGAAGAAGCTTTTAGCTAAACTAAGAATAGAAGTGAGAAGGCTCAAATAAATAAAATCAGAAATGAAAGAAAATTTACAACTCATACCAAAGAAATACAGAGGATCATAAGAGACTACTGTGAACAATTATACACCAAACTGGACAATCTAAAAGATATGGATAAATTTCTAGAAACCTATAGTCTTCCAAGACTGAATCATGAAAAAACAGAAAGTATGATAAAGCAATTACTAATTAAGATATCAAATCCATAATCACAAAACTCTCAACAAATGAAAGTCCAGGACCCAACAGCTTCACTGGTGAATTCTACCAAACATTCAAAGAGTTAATGCCTATCTTTCTCAAACTCCTCTAAAAACCTGAAGAGGAAGCAACCCTTCCAAACTCATTCTATAAGGCCAGCATTACCTTGATACCAAAATCAGATAAGGACACCACAAAAAAAGAATGTTATAGGCCAATATCCCTGATGAACATAAATGCAAAAATCCTCAACAAAATATTAGCAAACCAAATTCAGTATGAGCAAATGGGATTTATTCCAGGGATGCAAAGATGGTTCAAATCTACAAGTCAATCATCATGTACACCACATTAACAAAATGAAGGATAAAAAATCATATCATCTCAGATACAGAAAAAGCATCTGACAAAATTCAACATTCATTTATGATTAAGGGGGAAAAAAAAACTTTTGACAAAGGGGGTATAGAAGGAATATACCTAAACATAATAAAGGCCATATATGACAAGCCTATCGATAACATCATACTCAATGTGGAAAAACTGAAACTTTTCCATTAAGATCAGGAACAACGCAAGGATGCCCACTCTTGCCACTTTTATTCAACATACTATTGGAAGTCCTTACCCAAGCAATTAAGCAGGGGGGAAAAAAGGCATCCATTTTGGAAAGAAAGAAGTAAAACTGTCACTATTTGCAGACAACATGATTTTACATATAGAAAAGTTATCCTAAAGTAGTCCTAAAGACTCCACCAAAAAATGAATAAATGAATTCAGTAAAGTTGCAGGATACAAAAACCAATATACAAAAATAGGTTGCATTTGTATACACTAACAGACTATTACTAACAATTGTAATCTTTGCAATTACATCAAAAAGAATAAAATACCTAGGAATAAAGTTAATCAAGGAAGTAAAAAACCTCAACTCTGAAAACTATAAGACACTGATGAGAGCAATTGAAGAAGATACAAATAAACGGGAGGGTATTCTATGTACATAAATTGGAAGAACTAATATTGTTAAAGTGTTCATATTACCCAAAGCAATCTATAGGTTTAGTGCAATCCAATTCCAATGGCATTTTCCACAGAAACAGAACAATTCTAAAATTTGTATGGAACCATAAGAGATCCCAAATAGCCAAAGTAATCTTAAGAAAGAAGAACAAAGCTGGAGGCATCATGCTCCCTGATTTCAAACTATACTACAAAGCTATAGTAATCAAAACAGTATGGTATCAGCATAAAAACAGACAGATCACTGCAACAGAATAGAGAGCCCAGAAATAAAGCCACACATATACAATTAATTCATTATATTCATATAACTTAACAAAGGAGGTAAGACTCCAATAAATGGTGCTGGGACAACTGGACAGCCACATGTAAAAGAATGAAACTATACCACTATCTTATACCATATGCAAATATTAACTCAAAATAGATTAAAGACTCAAATGCAAGATGAGAAACCATGAAACTCCTAGAAGGTAAGCTACCTGATGTTGGTCTTAGTGATATCTTTTGGGATCTGACTCCAGAAGCAATGACAACAAAAGCAAAAATAAACAAATGGGATTATCAAACTAAAAAGTTTCTGCACAACTAAGGAAACCACCAACAAAACAAAAAGGCAACCTACCAAACAGGAGAAGATACTTACAAATCACATACCCAAATAAGTGTTTAATTTCCAAAATATATTTTAAAAACTCACACAACAACAACAAAACAAAACAAGAAAAAAAAAAGGGGAAAACTCCAGTTTAAAAATGAGCAAAGTAGGCACCTGGGTGGTTCAGTCAGTTAGGCGTCTGCCTTTGGCTCAGGTCATGATCCCAGGGTCCTGGGATCAGGTTCCCTGCTCAGCAGGGTGTCTGCTTCTCCCTCTGCCTCTGCCCTCCCCCCTGCTCATGCTATCTTTAAAAAAAAAAAAAAAAACGAGCAAAGGATCTGAATAGATCATTTCCTAAAGAAGACATACAGATGCCCAACAGGTATATGAAAAGATGTTTACCATCACTAATCATCAGGGAAATGCAAATCAAAACCACAATGAGCTATCACCTCACACCTGTCAGAACGGCTATTATTATTAAGACAAACAACAAGTGTTGGCAAGGATACGGAGGAAAGGAACCCTTGTGCACTGTTGGTAGGAAAGTAGGTTGATGCAACTACCTTGGGAAACAGTAGAGAGCCCCCCCAAATTAAAAATAGAACTACTATGTGATCCAACAATTCCACTTTTAAGTATTTATCTGAAGAAAACAAAAATAGTAATTTGAAAAGATATATGCACCTCTGTGTTCATTGAAGCATTATCTGCAATGAACCATACACACACACACACACACACACACACACACACAATGGAACACTACTCAGCTATAAAAAAATGAATTAAAGTTTGCCATTTGCAACAAGATGGACGGACCTTGAGAGTATTATGCTAAACAAGGTAAGTCAGAGAGAGACAGACAGATATAATTGCACCTATACCTGGAATCTAAAAAACAAAACAAATGAACAAAACAAAACTCATAGATACAGAGAACAGACTGGTGGTTGCCAGAGGGCAGGAAGGCTGGTGCATCAACGAATGGGTGAAAGAGAATAACACGTACAAGCTCCCAGTTATAAGTTAGGATGTCATGTACAGCATGGGGACTATAGTCAATAATACTGTATTACAAATTTGAAACTTGCTAAGAAAGTAAATCTTGAAAGTTCTCATCACAAGACAAAAAAAGATGTAAAAGAAGTAGCAATTAAAATGGATAGAGGGTCACTTGGGTGGCTCAGTTGGTTAAGTGTCCAACTCGATTTCAGCTCAGATCATGATCTCAGGGTTGTGAGATGGAGCCTCATGTCGGGCTGAGTAGGGAGCCTGCTTAAGATTCTCCCTCTTTCTATATCTCCATCCCACCCTTTCCTCCTCTCTAAAAATGAATGAATGAAGCATGAGAGACTATGGACTATGAGAAACAAACTGAGGGCCTCAGGGGGGAGGGGGTGGGGGAATGGGAAAGACCTGGATGGGTAGTAAGGAGGGCACGTATTGCATGGTGCACTGGGTGTTATACGCAACTAATGAATCATCAAACTTTACATTGGAAATCGGAGATGTACTGTGTGGTGACTAACATAATTAAAAAACATTAAAATAAATAAATAAACAAATAATAAAAATGAATGAATGAATGAACAAGAGAAAAAGCCTATGAAAAATATTCTGGGTTGAAAATTCCATATTATGCATTGTCATTTTGACATTATGACAGATTTAGAAGATCAAATATTCAATCCCTTGATCTAGTTCCAACTCGTATAAACTGCTCATGCAAACGGAGTAGGTGGTAAATTCCGTGTTGAGGCTGATCAAATGAGCAGAGGTAGTATTTTTTTGCTTCGCCTAACAAGAGTTACACGTCAATTTCATCTCAATAAAGCTGGACAAAAGTACTACAATAATGTAATCCTGATCTGACCGGTCTTTTGAACGAATTGTGATCATTTGCAACTCAGGTACAAAGGTCAATCAGAGAACACAATTTAGAAAATCAGATTCCCCTAAAATGAGTATTTATTAAATGGGAAATTTCTCAAAAAAATTAATGACAGAAAATATGCCCTTCTTTAGCTTTAGTTATAAAACAGTGTCCAGGGAGGTATCATAAATTGCCATTTTTAAAAGCCTTTGTAGTAGTCCAGAGTTTTCTGATCCAATTCATATTAAACTTTAACAAACAGAGCAATGTAATAGCAATTGAAAACCATATGTAATTAATGCTGACAGTCGGATGTCCCTGCACGGTCACTTTCATGGCATTATTTAGCTCCAGCTGGTAAATCCCACACCAGATTTATGTTTGTCTGTTACTCTTGCTACTGACATTCAGTCAAGCTTTCAGTATGACCTGTAAATGCTGCCAAGTGTCTTAATTGAGAAACAGATCAAAATGAACAGTACCATGATTTTACTATATTGGCAAATAAGAAACTTATATACATTGTAATGACGAGTCAATGACCGTGTAACTATTAGCACTCTGAAAGCTCTCTTTGTCTGCTGGTGTCTTACTGACAAATTCTACCAACATACAAGTAACTGGTAGAAAAAAATAATACAAAAAAGAAAAATTATCAGTATTTGAGAATTCTAATAACCTTTCATTTAACTTACAGAAAAGAACTAGTCTAAATTATCTCTAAGAGTGTGAAAAACTCAAAATTTAGTTTATATCTCTACAATATGTTATGGTTTTATGGTTTCAGGGGATACATAACATTACTAAAATTAACTTTGCTTAACCAACTTCATACTTTAGAGGTATATCCCTGACAAGAGCTGTGAACAAGACAGAAATTCGTGAATTTCTGGGTAGGATTGTCATCCTGTTTCTCTTACAGGCCAACCTTGAATTTCTTTTCCAGCTGATAGTCGTATTCTGTCACACATTCTCTTCCACAATTTTAAAATTTAGGGAAAATTGATGGGTCCATATCATCTACTGCTTTGCTTCTGAAAAACTTCTCTCTTCTGAAATGTTGATTATGGCCAGACAATCATAATGAAACAGTTTGTATCATTTTCAAAGAACTTCTTTCCATCAGCATTTTTAACTTTTTATTTCAAGATATAGATTTACAGGAAATTACAAAGATAGTACAAAGAAGTATCTCATATACTCCTCACTCAGTTTCTCCCAACAGTTACATCTTCTGTAATTATAATACAATATAAAAACCAGGAAACTGACATTGGCACGATATACGGATAGTTCATATTTTATCGCCAGTAGATTTCTGCAATCACTGTAATCAAGACACAGAACTATTCCACAATCACCAAGATCTACAGTTGTCCGTGTTTTATCAGTTTGAGGTATAAAAACTTTACTCCCTTCTAGTTCCTTCGCCCTCTCCCATTTATAATATAATCATCTTAAATAGTTTATCCACATACGTTGTGAGTCACATCCCACAATGTTATACTTTGTGCTTCGAATGCCAAACATAAGTTAAGAAATTTCAGAAGAGGGGCACCTGGGTGGCACAGCGGTTAAGCGTCTGCCTTCGGCTCAGGGCGTGATCCTGGCGTTATGGGATCGAGCCCCACATCAGGCTCTTTCGCTATGAGCCTGCTTCTTACTCTCCCACTTCCCCTGCTTGTGTTCCCTCTCTCGCTGGCTGTCTCTATCTCTGTCGAATAAATAAATAAAATCTTTAAAAAAAAAAAAAAAAAGAAATTTCAGAAGAGAGGGAAAGTCTCTTGTAGTTACCCTATTTTTTTGGCAAATTGCCCAATTTGAGAAAGTGTCAGCCATTATTTATGACTGTTTTTTTCATCCCCACCTCCCTTCTCCCATCCTTCTGGGACTCCAGTGACACAGTAGCCATGACCCCAATGAGTGATTGGAGCAGGGTGGTTTCCTTAGAAGAGGATGTGGGCAGGCAGGTACTGTTACACAAAAACAATTTTTTGTGTGTGTTGCCCCACCTAATATGACCCAACTTTCACAAATAGGAGACGACCCAAAGTTACGGTTAGCTACTACATCCTGTATGCAGTGCCTCTTATCACTATCAGAGTCCATTATCTTCCTTCCTAATCCTGTCCAAGTATTATTTCTTACCATTCAGCAACTCACAGGCTAAATTATACACTCCTTTAAAGTACCTGAGCACTCAAAACAAAAACTCAACAATCTTGATTTAGAAAAGGAAGAAGACAAAGAATCCTCAAGGACATCTGTATCCATTGTCCTTCAATCTAGGATGACTTCATTGGCAGATCAAGTCACAGCTGAACTTCAATATAGCACAACTTGTCTTAAATAATGCTATTACCATTCTGTTTCTAGAACTTATGAAATTGCCTTGAATTTGTCAGATGGCAGCCATATCAAGTTTTACTGATGACGCATTTACCATATTCCATTAAATAAGAATGTTGATGTAAATCCAGGTAAAATTCACACAAAATAATTTGCTTTAAAAAAAAAAGATTTCTAGAGAGAGAAAGAGAGCACAAGCAGGGAGAGGGGCAGAGGGAAAGGGAGATAATCTCAAGCAGACTCCCTGCTAGGTGCGGTGCCCAAGGCAGACTCAATCTCACGACCACTGAGATCATGACCTGAGCCAAAACCAAGAGTCAGAGATTCAACCAACTGAGCCACCCAGGCACCCTACAAAGTAACTTTCTTTTCACTTAAAAATTAGTCACTTGAAATATAACTATCAGAAAAAGAAAGAAACCCAAAGCCCTTAATATTTCCTAAGTTGCTTAAATCAAAACGAATGAAGGCTCTTGGCCTCAGCCTGTAACCATCTTGAAGTCTCTACTACTCTTATATAAGATCTGTTAGTACCTTGTGACCCAAACAATGGGTTAAAGAGTTTAAATGCCACTTGATTTATACCTTTGCAATTAGCCATTGAAACAAAAACCTACAGTTCTCACACACAAGAATTGTGTCATGAATATTTGTGGATAATTGATTGATAGATGAAAATGTCAGATTGCCTCGGGAAATTTTCTGCCTCAATGAATGCTTAAGTTTCTGGGATGATTCTAACACCTCCACAGAAGCAGAAAGTTCTTTTCTTTTTTCTCATACACCTGAAAATAAACCACTTCGTTTTACAGGGAGTGGGACAGTCACATGTCTCCCCCACACCATCTTGAGAAATGAAGTTTCAATAATTTATTTGGGGAAAGAACTTCTAGAAATGGGTGATAGTAAGAATCAAGGATACTGGTAAACATTAACTTCTACAAATAAAGGCCTCCGCTTTATTCTCTAGCTGTTAATTCCACTTTACGTTCTTTCTCCACACACCTTCCAGCCAAAGCCCCACAGAGGTTACATCCCTACATTTTCCCTCTCATGTCTGTAAATAAGAAAATCATGCTAATAGTCCTGACCTGGTCTCAGAGCTCTCTTGAATCTGTGAGTATCTGAGTAAGCAGACTTTAAGGACTGCTTATCATATTTCTGCCATGACTATTATAACATGAGAAAACCTATAGAGGATTTGTATCAACATTTAGGGTTTGGGGGGGTTGGTTTTTTTTCTTTTGTTTCCTTTTTTTTTTTTTTTTGCTTGCTCTAAAAACGCATCATATTCTTCAACCCCAGAATCCCTAAAGTACTATGAAACACCAGAAAAAATACTGATAAGTTCTTAACCTTCTGGGAACTGGGATCTCCTCCTATTTTGAATCTCCACTTAAAACCCAAAACAGCCAAACTCCTCTCTTTGCACCCATCCAAGCCGTGTGTTGAAAGGTCTACAAACTTTTCCAACGTTCATCTTTTTTATTTGTAATTCCCTTCCATGAAACTATTCTGCAGAAATAACCTGAGACAGAAAAGTTTACGCAGATGGTACCCACAGTATCTATGATGGTGAAAGATTATATCCGCCTTTGTGGGTGCTGAGTATTTGCTACCAGCAGAGGGAAGGTTAAATGGCGGAACCTCCACTTCAACGGAATTCTTGAGCCAACTGTAAAAATTGTGTTCAGAAAGAGTTTATAATAGAGGGGGAGAACTTCTGATATTACATTAAGCTAGAAATCTATGGCACTTTGAAGCCCTCTTCAAAATTGTATATGTGTGTATGTACACCCAAACATATACACATTGTTCAGAACTATGTCAAGAAATTGTACACAGGAAAAAAAAAAAAAAGCCCGGAAAGGAAATGCACCAGAATGTTACATGGTGGTTCTCATTGGCATTGAAACCAAAGATCTGGTTTTGGCTTTTCTTTATACCCTTTTTTCCAAATATTCTATAGTGAACTTGTTTTATTTTAATTAAAGAAACTTTATTTTTAAAAAAAGAAACAGCTAACATTTCATGGTGAGGGCCCAAACTGGAAACAATAATCCATCTCACATCAGCAGATCCTACAGATTTCGCCCTTTGCCTTTTCATTTTCGTGATTAAGTGAAGGCTCTTGGGCTCCGTAGAGTGGATAACTAAACATGATCTCTGGAAAGACGTGGCTTTGTGATTGTTGTTATTTACCTAAGCATATAATATCTCCTAGAAAGGAATTCTAAAACAATGAAGTACTTTTTTTAAAGCCTCTTCTTTGTTCTCCCTGATTCTCATGGTGGTAGCAGGTGAGGTTTCTGCAGATTTTGCAGGGTTTCCTTTTCTCCCTTCAGATGTCAGAGGCGGTTAATTTGCAAATGACAGTTGCAGGTGGTTTTCAAGGAGAAGGGAGCGGAGGACAAAGGAATAAAGCTACATAAAACCAGCTTAAGGCATCTTTAAAAACAATCCATGCCTGTGTAGCTCTTACTCTGACAAAGCTCGCCTCTCGGAGGCACGCTTTCAGCTTCTCTTGTGTTCCAGCCAGCAAAGCTCCCCAAGCAATTATGCAGAGAGAAAAGATTTGTGCTGTGGCCGCAGTCTAATATAATAGCATGGGCAGCCCACCTGTGTTGTTAGAAAGGCGAGAACCCTGTGGAAGGTAGACAAAGTGAAGTGCTGAGTGGGACTGTGGAGTCATGGAAAATATTCATTATCATTGTTCATGAAAGAGATGTTGACAAACTTGGACTAAAAAAGTCTGAGGAACTCTCGCTTCATGAGAAGTGTCCAAGCGATGAAACAAAGGACAGCACGTTTTGGGATTCTCACACACTTGAGCCCAGCGCTCTGGTGGACATGGATTTACCACCTTAACTGGTGACATTTGTCCCTGCGTCTGCCTTTCCTGCCCTTTCTTTGCCTCCCCTTTCCGTTCTTTTCCAGAGAGAACTCGAAGGCACCTGGTCATTTCTCACTTATTCTCACAAGAGCTCTAGGGGAAGCACTAGGAAAGGTGAACAGAGCCATGCTGACTGATTCTTTCTCTGCTCACATATGTCCTTCTGAAGCCTGAGAGCACACGGCATGCGTGAGAGCCCAGAAACAAGTGGCGGAGTTCCCTCATTCACATGGTCACACTGCATGGACTAGAGTACTCTAGGCCGGCGCTTCCCAGCCGTGGTCTGATAGGACACCTACTTCAGGAGCACTGTGAAGCCTTCCTCTAAGGAATGAATGAAAACGTACATCTGCTTTGTTGTCTGAATTTTAAAACCCACATACATCAGGGGCACCTGGGTGGCTCAGTCGGTTAAGTGTCTGACTCTTGATTTCACCTCAGGGTCCTGCATCAGGCTCTGCGCTCAGTGGGGTGTCTGCTTCTCTCTCTCTCTCTCCCCCCCCACCCCCTGCTCACACACTCTTTCTAAAATAAGAAAATCTTTTCTTTTTAAGATTTTATTTATTCATTTGACAGAGAGAGAGGCAGCCAGCGAGAGAGGGAACACAAGCAGGGGGAGTGGGAGAGGAAGAAGCAGGCTCCCAGCGGAACAGGGAGCCCAATGTGGGACTCGATCCCAGGACCCCAGGATCACGCCCTGAGCCGAAGGCAGATGCTTAACGACTGAGCCACCCAGGCGCCCCTCTAAAATAAATCTTTTAAAAATAAAACCCATGTACATCAGCTAATACTTTTTATACCTGTTTGTGGATCTGTGGCATTCAAACTGAGTATGTGTAACAGGAGGATTTCAACCAAGAGTCGATGAGCAAACCAAAGCTGATTTCCTGCCTTGTGCATTAGGGTTTTGCCTTTAACCTTAATGATAATTATATGCGTTAATTCAGAGCCTGCCTTCTGGGGTTGGATCTCCATCCACTCATACACAGCCTCTGGTTCTGTTTGGAAAACAATGGACTGTTTAAACCTGCGTGTAGTTCATAATGATCCTTCCAAATATAACTCTTTTTGCTTTTAATTCCATAATGGGGAGGCCTTTAACTGTCTTAGAAAACCACGCATGGCTTTGTTTTGCTTCCAAAGAAAGCCTTACCAGGATTATATTACTAAACAGGACACCCACACTTCTCTCCCCTCAAATTGGTTCTGAATCAAAATGATTTTTTTAAGGGGATTAAGAAACTTGTGGTTCTCAGATAAAGTTCTTCCTTAATTAAGGAGCTATTTCTGATGTTAACACCACACCTCCAGAAGCATTTGGGCGTTTCAGAATAGGGCAGAATCTTGATAGTGTCCTCGCTTGCTTGCCTGTGTTTTCCTGTATAACTCAAAATGGTAAGTCATCCTCAAAACCTCTTATTTTTGGATTTCCCCATATGTTAGTTTTCTCTCTTTGCACATAGGCTAAAGAAGAGGCCCAGGCAAATAGGTGAAGCGTTAATGAAATGGGCATGCGGATCAATGCTGCTTCCTGGCACTTCCTCAGAAGGTATCAAAAGCAAATGTGGATACTCTGAACCGCACATCCATCCAACCTTGGGTGTCTGCTGAACACCTGAGGTCGCCAGGTTTTCCTGCCATGCTCTGTTTCACAGACAGCATGTTTTGTATTGCCCCCATGTCACACTGCGTATCAGGGGAAGGACCCCCAAATACGATGTGCTAAAGGCTATGATGAAAGCAAACTCTGAGTTTTGAGAAGAGAACTATAGGCAAAAGCATAATTCCTCAATTTGCTTACTCTCCCTCCACCAAACATGTTTCTATCCCATACCACATGCCTTCAGCTCACCCCAAAACGTAATATGCACATTTCTAATTGCTAACAAGCTACTGGAAAGCTTACTCATCTTCCCATTTCACCCAAAGCCTCCTCCAACTTGACATATCTTTCCAATTATGGCATAAACCTCAGTTATCTAAATTACATGTCCACAAGCTTCCAACCTCATCCATCTTGGATTTACTCTGTCCTCATCCTTCTCATTCCTTGCTCCTAATCTTCTCACTTGCCTGGTTCATATCAGCTTTTGTAGGTTTGGGAACCTAGTAAATGATCTGGAAAAGGTGATGGGGAGTTCAATCAGTTGCAGCTGTGCAAACTCTAGCTCAGCTGATAAAGCCATGAATGGTTGGGGGTTGGGGAAGAAGAAAGAAAGAGAAGCCCGCAGCAGCGAAATGGTAGCACCGCCTTGATTCAAAATTAACCCTGATGGTACTTGGTGGCAGTTCGGGTTCTGCCCTGTGTATAGAGTTCTCCCAATGGCCAATGTTCGATTCTGCACCAAACTTCGTTGTATGAGGGTTAAAGATAGTAACAGTTTGAAATGCTAATAATGGATCTTTTGCAAGTGTTCACTATATCCTCCCCGGCTCTGTCAATCTACCCCACACCCATCTGAGCACGTGGAACGGAGAACTCCACAAGGAAAAGATTATCAATAGGACTACTTCACGATCTTACAAATTTGGCTTTTAAACTGGTGAACTGATTGAGAGATAATTGGTTCCGTTTAGACAGAATTGCTTCTATCTTGGTGTGTCTGCTTAAGCTTTATTGTTCTGCAAGCTGCAGACCTTGGTAATGTATGCATTTGAACTCAAACTTGTTATCACCTCCTTCGCCTTCCCATTTTCTCTGCTGGAAACCCCTGATTTCAACTACAGTGGGTAAAGGAGTGATTAGAGGGGCAGTTTTGCCAATAACCAACTGGCTGCCCACCTGCCATCTGACACCCCATTTGGTTCCCTCTAATAGACCTGCTTAAAACCTGTGTTACTTGGAGGAAGTAATCAGCTCTTAACGGAGCTAAATAAAGTGGTCAGATGTTAATTATGCTTGAAGAAAAAAATAAATGTGGTGGTCAAATATTTCTCTAAGGCGAGACCTGGGGAGGGCAGGAGCCCCAGGTAACACTTCCTAGTAGGAAGCCCAGGGCTGCCAGGAGGTGGAGGGCCTACCCCTGGGCGAAGCGGAGACCAGCGCACGAGCCCCACACCTACACTGCTGGTGCCCCCAAAGTCCGGCCTGCTGGAGACCGCAGAGGCTCCCGCTCCGACCCCTGCTGCAGTCCATGCCATCGCCCACCCCCCCAGAACAGTCAAGAGACGAAGATGGGGATGCATTTCTCAACAAGGGTCAAGGGTGGCGGCAGTGGGAGAGGGGAGGGCAATAATCGCAGTGAGATTCTCCATTTAGTAAACATTCATTCTGGGTTTGCAAACTCAGCCTTGAGGTCAGCAGAACGAAAACCAAAATTTCTAGCCGTTAATCCACCATTCCGCCCGCCTCCCCCCCACACACACACCCCCAGGCCCAGTGTGCACTTACTGAAAAGCCTCCAACCATCCTCACAGCCTATCCCCAAACCACATAACCACAGCGGGACGGATTTACGCCTTATTCCTAACCACACTCCACACAGCTGATCATCTGTGTGGGCTACTCGAACCACTTCTCAGGTGCTTCCATAAACGTCTCACCTGGGTAGCTATTTCTCTTTTCTGTTTTATTTTTCATGTTTGCTCCAATAGACAAACTGGGCATAAACATTTCATAAACAGGCCAATTCACCCAGCTATTTTTTAACTTGATTTTCATAATTCATAAAGACTCACTTTTATAATAAAAAAAAATGGATCACTGGAGTCACTATGTGAAGCATCAGGCTATAGCATTTATCATCCCAGTTATCTGGCTTTTATCATATTTCAATGCCTGAAACAACACTGATATGCTTTTTTACTTACTTTTGTGTTGCCTTCTTACACTCCGGGGGCTGAGATCACCAGATTTACAGCACAAGCCTTGCTCGGTGTGGCCCCTCCCACCTTTCAGATTTTTGCTGTTTTTCCAGAGCTCTCCGGGGACAAGGCCTTCTTATTAGCACTTTCTCAGCCTTGTTCCATCACAGCTACCCCGGCCCTGCCCTCAGGCCTCAGCTTTAGATCAACTGCTGATTTGCAAAGGAAACCAGATTTGGGCCTATCCTGGGTAGGAAGGTGGCCCTGCTATTCCCACACCACCTGCTTCTGATGTCTGTATTAACAAAGCATGGCAGGCAGTGGGAATAAGGAGAAAAAAGGAAACCAAGTATCGTCGAATTCTTCAGTTCAGCAAACACTGAACACCTCTATGCTAAACCCGAGTTCAGGCTAGGAACACCAATAGGATAAGAAATCATCCCTGCCCCGAGGAGCTCACAGTCTAGCATGGAAGCCAACACTTTTAATTTTAACATCGTCTGCTCAATTCTCAATGTTTGCACTGTTCTTACAGTAGCAGAATTCTCCAGGACCCAGTGCAATTGCGTATTCTCTGCAGACTGAAAACCCTGGTGTCATCTGTCTCCCTAAATTACTACAGGTTTTATACAGCTGATGTGTGCAATTACTTTCAACTCCATTGGTGTTAGGAACTCTCAATTGCGGTTCTAAAGTGCTAACTGCAGCTTACATTTGAACAGAGCTTATCAGATCAAAGCAGCTGGTTTAAGACTGCTGTTGACTGATCCACGTACAGTGAAGGGTTCTCAAAATGCATGCTTCTAAGTCTTAGGTGGACTTCTAAAGAATTGTCTTTGGGTGAGCAGGAGGAGGCTGAATGGGACCAGCCAAGGGTGAAGGAAGGTGTCCAGGGGGTGGTATGGATATTAGGTTGTCCCACAATTTTCTAATTTTATTTGGGCTGAGACTTGGACGCCGCTTTCCTGCATAGCAATTACCAACACTTGTAAATGTATATTTCCATGAGCCCCTTGAAAGAAGATGCTATGTTTGCATTCCCATCATATTTTAGCTGGTGTCTGGCATATAATAAGGGCTTCAAAGATATCTGTTGATAAATTCACTAAAGCAGATAGACTTTGTAAATTTCCTGTATCCCATTCTCTTTGGTAAGTAGATTCAACTAGATACAGCATCTCAAAGACAGGGATCTCACTTCTATACTAAAAGAAACCTGGTTCCTCTCTCCTCTCTTCCTTCCATGTGATGTTTAGCAGAAAGGGAAGCTTAAAAACGCTGCCTCTGAATGCCCAATGAGTGGCCTCAGTGAGCCCCCTCTCCAAGCACTGGCAGGTGTGCTCTTGAGATTGTTTCTTCTCCAAGGAAAGCCCATCTGAGTCCTTTTGTATACTTTTGTTTCATCACCATTTCCAAGCTTTGGATCACTTCACCGTGCAAATTCTTATTGGACGACACCAGGCAGCAAACTAAAAGCCATGTTAGTCCAGATGCCCACCACAAAAGGGTCCATTCCCCTCTGCCATTCCTGAAGGTGCACTTGGGGAGGGGAAGCAGAACGGAGAGGGGCCCTCCCCTTGAGTGCTACAGGGAGGCAGAACCCTGGGTGCTGAGTGCTGGGTGCCAAGCCATGGCTCGCCCACCCCCCCCAGACTTCTCACACAAAGTGGGTGGAGACCATCCTGTCTAATCCTCAAGTTGGTGAATTCACAGCTCTGACCTAGATAGAGACCTTGCCTCACAATGTCAGACCGGTATTCTCTCTCAGACAGCAGGTACAAAGAATGAGTCATAAAGGCATCTTTGCCACTTGCTCACAGAGCAAACGGTGTTGTTCAGAATTTCAAGAGAGATGGCCACCCTGGAGGTTCCTCTGCTCCCCGAGGGTCCCCAAGCGCCATGTCACACAGTGGCCCCGGCATTGATCCTTTCAAGGGACTTTATTCCTGGGCCTCTATCACGTGACCAAAGGGCTCAAAGGGCACCCTTTCAGTCAGACAGATATACCCCTTGCCTTCACAGAAAATACGGTTCTCACCTTCCAGAAACGCACAAGCAGTGCAGGAGAACAGACAAATGTGTCAGTGATTACAGTCCATCGTTATCAATGCAAAAGGGAAGCTAGGGTCCATTTTCCTCGCCTCCATCAAAAGCGAAAGAGAACATACTCTTCCAGAGACTGAAACCTGCACAACAGTCTCTCTCCTCTTCTTCTCTCAGACTGACACACGGTTATGGCAAGAGAACTTGCAAAGTCATGAAATATTGAGACATAAACCGTATTCGGGCAGGAAGACTCACGTGGGTAAATAAGCGATAAGCGGACAGATGCTAGATCTTGCCTTACTAATTAATCAGGCTCATAGCAACCTGTTTCTCCATATTATGCCCACATAGCTCACCCACAGGGTCTCCTGCAATCCCTGGTGACACCCAGCTCTCCCTTCCTGAGCTCAAGTCTTCTCTGAAATTTCATCTCAGAGTGCCTTTTCCCCCTCCATTCCCAAGCCCAGTGGTCCCAACATCCCCTGGATTCTTCTGAATACCTATCCACAACCTTCTCGCTGAGGGGACTTTTCTTCTGCAGGGACACATGCCATTAGTGTTGCCTCCTTCCCCGCCGTTTCTTGCTTCTTTGTGCCTGGCCACGGAAGTTAGCATCGTCTTCTGATGGGAGAACCAGCTCTGGGATCTGTATCAAATACTGCGTCATCTCTTCCATTTCTCTCTGCATCAGCGTCATGACATCACCCAACCAAACACCCATGTTGCTCGTACACACTTCCATGGGGCCTTCTCTTCAATGTTCGGCACCAACATGTACATTTTCACAGCCCAGCTAGGTCCTCATTCCTGCAAGCACTTTAGGTAAGAGAATTGTTATCAGGTTTTCCATCGTCTTCAGTCTTTGCCAGGGGGTTGTTGCTGTGTGAACTTCCCAGGAAGGATGAAGGGTGGGGGTGGGAGGGATAGAGCCTGTGCCCACTGGGAGCGTCAGTACTGTTCCTATGCATGGAGAAGGAATGTCCCAACGTGCGAATCATCCTGCATGCTCAGGGGCTGGTATTAAATGCAGGGGGTCCACTTAACTTATCGTCCAAACTGGGTCACTTTGGAGAATGGAAAAGGCACCATTAATAATTACACTGGGATATATGGTCACCCTGCTGAACTGGCATTTGGAGTCTGGGATTAGGCTGTGTCCTAATGCTCCTTTGTTGGTGGATCAGGCAGAACAGGCTCTCACAAAGAAACACACAATGGCTACTAAGGTGTGATACATCCAAGAGACAGACACGAATAACTCATTCCAGCTGCAACGTCATAGGAGTAAAATACTGGTGTACAGGAAGTGTACAAGCAAAACAAAACTGCATTTACCCCCCACCCTGAAGTTTCCGGAGAAGTAGTCTGAAAAGTTTCAATGTTTCTTTCCAAAAAATAAACTGAAATAACCCCTTCATTTATTTTAGATTCCTTTCAGATAGCCTTGCAGATGGTTTGCTGAAATCACCACGCCAACAAAATCTGTTTGGCTCAAAAAATTAAAATAACCCTACCAAATTATCTGCATTTCTCTGTAATAAAAAAACAGAATTTCTTACTTTTCTCTATGAAACTTATTCCCACTCTGCATTTTGTGAACTGAACTACATAAATAATTTCTTAAAGACCCACATATTTGTACTTTATTACCCAGTTCTGGAACCCTGAAGTACAGTATTATCAACGCTCACTTTTTTCCTGTTTGCTTTTCCACGTATTCCTGTGTTTTTTCTTTACACGAGGCTCCTGTCAAAAATACCCAAAAGACACTGGAGACCAATATTAATAAATCCTAGAAGTGTTCTTTCTTCCTCTAATTGTATACATCCCAGCTAATCTCCATGACATCAGCTCAGTAACAAACAGATAAAGCTCAAATTAAAAATATGTCCCTCCAGGCAAGACACCAATGACCCAATGGGCCACCAGGTTGAAGAACAAGGACATGAGTCACTGTGTTCTCAGAGGTTTTAATTCAAAATTGTTTTGAGGAGATTTTTTTTAAAGATTTTAAAGTAATCACACCCAACGTGGGGCTCAAACTCATGACCCCGAGATCAAGAGTCACACATTCCACCGACTGAGCCAGCCAGGTGCCCCTGTCTTGAAAAGCTTTGAAAGAAAACCTAGCAATGGACTCTCAAAATGACCATTTCTCATTTAGTCACGAAATAATAATTTTTTGTTTAGTGTGAGAAACAGAATTGCCTCCCCTGACCCAAGGGAGCCTGGTGTCTGTGCAAAGCCAACCTTGCCAACCCTTTGGGTCCCTCGCACCCAGCACCCAGCCCTCTCCGGGGCCTCTGCAGAGCCACCGCCTCACGAATATACTATGTGAAGAAATGCAGTGAGGTGACTCAGCTTCCATAATCCTAACTGCTGTCACTGCAGTCTTGTTTTTACATTTTTTAAAGCATCTGTTCCTGGGTGCTTATGGTTTTACAAAGCAGTCTTCACGTTCCCGGTGGTATAATTGCCCAGATATTGCCATGCCCGCTGCTCTGGGAACTGTCAAGATTAGAGGCTCAGCGTGTGAAGGCGAATTTGGGAGGAATTTGTCCAATGTAGGCCGCGTTGATCCCCGAGGGAATTCTCTCTACTAGAAGCTGGTGGGTGAGGTCTCCCCCTGGCGGCTGCCGAGGTATGTACACGGGATGAATGAATACAGGCTGTAATGCATTCCGTGTAACGCACTGTCGCCACTAAAACATTTGCAGAAAACAGGATTTATCCAAGTGAAAAACAGCCCCTCACTCTCCTCTGAACACGTGTTCTCCCCACACGTCCACATCTTCAGCGGAGGTCAGGACCACCATCTTCTCACACTTAAAGCAGTTCTGGCAATTTTTGTCTTGTTTTCTGTCTAGTTCACTACCAGTCCCGTTTATTTGTCCCTTATAATATTCTCATGTTTTCTGCTCTTCTCATCAATGTCCCCAACCTATAACCATACAAATATCCAAAGCATTTTAAGAAGATGTGATAAAACCCTGTGATAGGGCGTGATAAAAGCACGTGATAAAAGCACGTGAATGGAAGGCTCTCACTGACACACAGTTCTGATTCCTTGTCAGGCCAGCTCCAAACATCCATCCCGGGGACCAGCTCTTTCCGGTGATCCTGAGCCTCAGCCTCCACACCATTTTGGAGATTCTAGAACCTGGAATGAGAGATTTCTCACACTGTAATATGCCTGAATTCCTAACCTCCTTCCTAATCCTTCTCCCCGCCCCCCACCCCGCCCCCAGCGGTCTTGTGACCAGCCGGCATCCTCAGACTGCACATTCAGGAGCTGGGGTTGATTCTGCCTTTGCAGAACTTAGGACCCCAAAATGACCCCTGCTTCCCTTTGTCCTCGCAAGTTAGTTTCCTGTCCATTTCTAAGACCAAATTTCCATCTAGTCCTCTTTTCTAAGACTTGGATCCCTGTCCTCTGTCTTCTTACCCTGTTGCTGATTACCGTCTGCTGAGCTACCTGAGTGGCTGCCGGAGGAAGCCTTTCTCTAGCCTTTCCTTCCCCTCCACCCCAGGGGCAAGGGCCCTGCGGACAGGCTTCTCGGACTTTTCAGTTAGTTCTTGTTCCTAATCCAGCAGGTATGTGCTTCCAGGTCGAGGACCTCTGGCTGCCCATGGAGCTTTCCTTAAATTCTTCCAGCTATGAGAATTGCTCCGACCCCAACTAACTCGTTGAGACCAGTCGCTTCTAGGATGGTGTACATAGGGCCCCACAGCCTGCCTCCCTCCACTGGTCATCAAATCCAGCAAGAGAGTTTGGGAAGAGGCTCATCGTCCCCAGAGCACCATTCCCCTGCCAGGCTCCGCTCTAGTGGTCCCCCGTGCCTCTCCTGGGAACTTTTGTCCTGCCATCCCATAGGAAACGTGAAGAGTGTGGGAACTTGTGCACCCCTGGTTTTGACTTCTGGGGCAACCTCTCCCAGGCCTGTCTATGACAATGAGGTACTCACAACTGAGTGCCCTAAAGCACTCCTGCTGGTTTTAAAATTCAAGGCGATCTCAGGACATTCATCTATAGAGAATGATGTAAATGCACACGTCTCAACATCGCCCTGGTACCTTGACACACATTTAAAATCTTAAACAGTCCCTTGCAGGAGCTCTCAGAGTCTCTCGGAGTCTCTCACACACAACAGCCCGCCGCACGACTCCCCTGCAGTCCTTGCGATCATACTGCATGACCTCCTTCTCAGTCTACCTGTCAGCTCGCGGCTGAATTATTTCCATTTATCCTAGAGAAACAGACTCCTGTTTGCTCCGGGCCCAACATATACCCACACAGCTTCAGACAGAATCTTCTGTCTTCTTTATCACCCTCAGTCCAAACTTCCCCCTGCAGCCCCCCAGAGCTTCTCTGCATTGGCTTCTTCCCTTCTCTGGGCCTCAGTGGCCAACCACAGTGCGCAGCCACCCCAGCCCCTCAGCACCCCCAGGTCGACTGACTGGCACGGACGGCATCCCATCCGCGTGTCTAGAATCCTGCTTCCAGCCTGCCCTATTTTGTTTGACATTATGGCGCTATCATTTTCCTAATTGCATATTATGACTTAACGTTCTTTAGAAAGCAGAGTCCTCACTGATTTATAGGGAGGATGTGATTGCCCCCCCCCGAGACCCCCACATAGGCCCTCTACCCTACCTTTTCACCACTGACGTTACAGAATGAAGAGTGCCTGAGGAACCCTTCAGCCTGGGGAGCCATGAGGCCGCCTTGGTTATTTCTCCCTGTTTCATGTGATATTTTGCCCCTCTGATAAGATCAGACAATTTGTACACCTAAAAAGAGCCGTCAGCCGCTCACCTCAGCAGCTGACATAGGTGGTACCAACCCCGAGCAGTAATCAGTCAAGATGCAGAAAGAAAACGCTCCTCCTAGCAGCCTCCTGGCCCAACACATATTCCCTCTTGTCCTTTTCAAATAAACAAACTTTCAGGGGAGGAACTACTTCCATCTTCAAGGTATTGGGACACTCTGACTTCAGCTGTGAAATCACAGAGATTTCGTGGCCCTGAGTATAATTATGTACCAAGTTGCCCAGAGTCCATTACGCTGGATATCTGACCTGCCCTTTCTCGTTCTCTAATCACGTTCAGCAAGCAGTTACACCCCTCATCTCACTGACGCGCACCTATGCCATGATTGCCTTCATGCTAAAATAGGTTTGCTGACAAGTTTCTGCCCGTGCACAGGATAAGGAAATATTCTGTATTTCTTCAACATGCAAATTAGTGTATGTAGGAAAAAGAAAACTCAGGTGTTAAAAACTATAGTTTGCCTTACGTTTGCTCCTTGGGATCGGCAGCGCACATAACTATAATGGTTTTTGTACTGAGAAACCCAGATGCCCGAAGCAAAGAGTTGGAGAGCGCTGAGAATGATCTGGGGTCCTGGCTTCATGATGGCGTGCTGCCTGCCTGACATAAACGTGAACCAGTCCGCAGTTACTAACCTAGTCCTAGCTCCACATTGCCAGCACGCCGGTCTCTTTCACTGGTGCTCGAACGCTAGAAAAGCTGGTTGGATTTCCAGGGACACAGTTTCTTGATTTCCTAATGGAGGAGAAAAGTTAATTAAGAAGGTTGGTTGATGATAGTAATTCGGCGCTAACGTCCATCTCCCCCTGACTCTAAGAGGGGAACTCAATAACAGAGAGAGTTTTGAAGCTTTAAAGTGCTGAAGTTAGTAACCAGCAGCCATATGCAAATCTCAGCCGGCTTGATATCTGACCCTAGCTCTTGCCTTCCTGGGCCTGAACCACTGCCAATGTGAATACGTGTGGATAGGTATTGAGTGACCTTGGAGAGCTAACGTCTCCCTATTCCACTGTAAATCGGGGAGGGGGGGTATAGTGATGCCTGGTAAAAGAATAAACTGATAATTAAAATGATAAGATTGCATTTGAATTCTGGAGACCAGAAGAACTTTATAATTGACTCTTAATGTGCTCCGGATGCCCGTATGCAACTATTAATGGTTTGTAGGGAGGGGTGGGGACTCCATTTCATTTTGCATTAACAATAAAAACACTTCAAAAAATACACATAATGGAAGTGATTACTTCTCTCCTCTAGTGAGAAACACTTAACCTTTGATCTCGAGCTAAATTACATTACCAGAGGCAGATTCCAAAGAGCCAGGAATTTGTTTCTTTTGGTATTGTTTCGATGACATGTTAAAACGATTAGTAAATTTTTCAGAGTTCTCCTAAGGATAGTTCCTCATACATTAAGATGAACTAAAAAACAAAAAACCTTGACTTGAGCAAATACATAGAAAAATATGGACTATCATTATGTCCCATTTTCAGGATTTTCTTCCTGTAATTCCTTATGTGAAATTCCTCAACCTATTTTTAAAATACCAAGGTATGGTGGAATTACGGAATTCTTTAGGCTAGTATTTATCGTTAGATTGTTACAATAATAAATGTAAATATAGGCCAACAAATTTAAAGATTAAAAAAAATGTTTACATGCTTAAAGCCATGCTTCTGTTAATTTAACCTTTCTGAGTAATTTTTGTTCATCCGACTCATGTTTTTTTCTAATTAGCGTAGTAACTATGGGAATCATCTGGCCCAAATATTAGAGGGAGTTTCCTTTATCAGGAATGGTCTTTATGTGGGTGCTTTTGAGGGTCCCTACTAAACCAGGCCCTCATGCGTGCCTTTGATCTATACCAAGTGGTGTTTTGGGTGGCGTGCCAATATCACTCCACGTTCCCAATTTATATTTTCTTTTCCTTACATAATTAAAAGCCAGCCCCTCCACAACTGATGAATTCACTGAACTCTACATTGGAAGCTAAGGATGTACTAGATGTTGGCTAACTGAACTTAAATAAATAAATAAATACCACCCTGCATACGCCTAAAACTAAGTCTTGGTCTCAGGGACTAATGGCATGAGATGTAGAGCTCAATTCTGTTGGTGGTAGTAGAAAAACTAATAAATTGGGGAACTTGAAAGGGGGGAGAAACGAAAACTAAAAAGAGAATCGACACTAGAAGGAAATTTCCTTAAAGAGAAATACTTGATAAAAATGGGAAAACCGAAAGGTCAATCACTTCCTTTCCTCATTGCTTCTTAAATCTCCCTTCATCTCTAATGCGCTCCTCCCAGCCTGTACACCCTCTGGCCACCAGCCTACTTCATCTCACAGCACACCAGCAGAGAGAATGCATGGAGCAGGCCATTCCAGGCCACTCACAGGCCATGGTGCTACACATTCAGAGGTCCCAAGGCCATCTGGAATCCCCAAACATTTTTCCAAGAGCTAAACCAAGGCCAAGTAAATCTCTCCTTATTTGGTATCGCCCATTCAAATCCTGACTCCCCCTCGAGATACCACTAAGAATCCTGGAGTTGAGAAATTCTCAACAATGCTTAGCAACTTCACAAAAAAGCAGGCAGGGGTGAGGCTTGTCTGCATTTCTCTAACTGTACTCCAAAATTTGACGAGGTGCTGTAGAAAAAAAAATTTTTTTAAGCAAAAAAATATATATAGCTCACCTCTTGAGGTAAAATTTGGATATACCTCACATGTTGTAAACCTCTTAGGAAGTATCAGTGCTTATTACCATATCGAAGACTCCAAGAAAACCCTACAAGAAACCCAAAGGAATCTCTTTGATTCTAATTGATCCAGAATTTTCCAAATTGCTTTAATCACAAAATCTTTTTTTTTCCTCAAAATATATTTTTATCTCTCTTAGAACTGGTCCTCCAATGCTTACAATCTGGAAGACATTTGAACAACAACTATGCCACACTGACCTGGCTGTATTTCTGTGGGTCCAAATTCTAGACACAGGAAAGTGTTACCTTTAAATCCATCACCTGTGCTTTGGCTCGCTGAGGTGCGTAGCAACTCTCAACATGTATCCGCTTCCCACTGAAATGGTTGATTACCCTCTCTTCTTAGTGGTGATGTTTAGAGGAGGAAAATGATAGGCCCACTAAAAGGGACACATGATACCTGTTTTCTGGAACACACAAGGACAGGGCTTGTTTTTCAGACATTCAGAGTACCTTCAAAATAAGGGCAACCTGACCCTGGCTGATGGAAAATCCTAAAATTACATTTCTGAAACCTACTAAAGGTCAAACGGAGAAAAGAGCTTACTTGGCCACTAGGTTTTTAACTTTGTTGACCCAGCTGATGAAAAGGTTTGTTGTTTCAGGATATCAATTATAGTCTGCGATTTGAGAGCATTTGGAGCATTTAACATAAGCAGAGATAAATTAACTCAATTTCTGCCAGAAACCACTGATCCTGCTCTGCAAATAATACAATAATACAAAAACAATACAAAGAATTTTCTTCAAAGATTCTTTTTTAATTTAGTAAACATTTGTTCAGTGCTACAGTCTGCAAAAACACTGTGCTGGGAGGAGACAGAACACAGGGGTAGGACCTTAAATCTTTCTCAGAAGGCATATAACAGTTGACCCTTGAACACCGTGGGGGCTAGGGGCACTGAGCCCCGTGCAGTCAAAAATCCACTAACTTTTGGCTCTCCGAAAACTTAACTACTAATAGCTTACTGTTGATTGGAAGCCTTACCGATAACATAAACAATCTATTAATACATATTTTGTATCTTTATTATATACTGTATTCTTATAATCAAGCAAGCTAAAGAAATGAAAATGTTATTAAGAAAATCATAGGAGGGGGCACCTCGGTGGCTCAGTGGGTGAAGCATCTGCCTTCGGCTCAGGTAATGATCTCAGGGTCCTGGGATCAAGTCCTGCCTCCGGCTCCCTGCTCAGCAGGGAGTCTGCTCTCCCTCTCATCCTCCTCCCCGCCTGTGCTCTCTCTCTCTGTCTCAAATGCATACATAAAATCTTTAAAAAAAAAGAAAGAAAGAAAGAAAGAAAGAAAGAAAGAAAGAAAGAAAGAGAAAATCATAAGAGAAAACACATTTACAATGCTGTACTGTAAAAACTCTGTATATAAGCAGACCCACACCGTTCATACCCGTGTTGTTCAAGGGCCAACCACATGCATACGTACACAACCAAGAGCAAAGTGGGGGCCTGCTGAAGGTATGCTGGGCATGAATGTGTTCAACTCAGGCTTCTAAATTGCTGCTTGACTTTATCAGATAAGCTAGCAGACTATGCTGCCTTCTCTTACTATTTTCGTTGCAATGTTGCCAGCTAATAATGCCCTTGTCCATATGGGTATAGTTTAAGTGAATGATTGTATCAGAAATCATGGTTTTCTACGCAATTCCTCTGATTTTCTCATCCTGCTCCATCAGAATCTCAGCAACTTTTCTGCTAAAGAGAAAGACCCCCTTCCCCAGGTTCTGCCTAGTATCTCTCAGAGAAGGCCTACAACTGCCCTTCCCCCCCCATTGTCTTTCCTTCTTCAGCTTTTTTTTTTTTTTAATTCTTTTTTTTTTATAATTAATTTTATTTTATTATATTATGTTAATCACCATACAGTACCATCCCCTGATTCTGATGTAAAGTTTGATGCTTCATTAGTTGCGTATAACACCCAGTGCACCATGCAATACGTGCCCTCCTTACTACCCATCACCAGTCTATCCCATTCCCCCACCCCCTCCCCTCTGAAGTCTTCAGTTTGTTTCTCATAGTCCATAGTCTCTCATGTTTCATTCCCCCTTCTGATTACCCCCCTTTTCTTTATCCCTTTCTTCCCCTACCGATCCTCCTAGTTCTTATGTTCCATAGATGAGAGAAATCATATGATAATTGTCTTTCTCTGCTTGACTTATTTCACTTAGCATTATCTCCTCCAGTGCCGTCCATGTTGCAGCAAATGTTGAGAATTCGTTCTTTCTGATAGCTGAGTAATATTCCATTGTATATATGGACCACAGCTTCTTAATCCAGTCATCTGTTGAAGGGCATCTCGGCTCCTTCCATGATTTGGCTATTGTGGACAATGCAGCTATGAACATTGGGGTGCATATGGCCCTTCTCTTTACTACGTCTGTATCTTTGGGGTAAACACCCAGTAGTGCAATGGCTGGGTCATAGGGTAGTTCAATTTTTAACTTTTTAAGGGACCTCCACACTGTTTTCCAGAGTGGCTGTACCAACTTGCATTCCCACCAACAATGTAGGAGGGATCCCCTTTCTCCACATCCTCTCCAACAATTGTTGTTTCTTGCCTTGTCTATCTTTGCCATTCTAACTGGTGTAAGGTGGTATCTCAGTGTGGTTTTGATTTGAATTTCCCTGATGGCTAATGATTTTAGTTGCTCCATCAGATCGTAGACTCGGGTGGATTACTTCTCCTGTATGAATGAGAATGAGAAAAGGATTCATGCAAAGTGGAGAATTCCAACTTTCAAGAAAATTATGGCTTAAATAAAAACTCCTTACTCAGTCATACTGTTTATATATGGTATTTTACAAGCTGTCACAGGTCCTGGAGAACAGCTTTCATGTCAATGATAGAATACCGTTGTTTGACCAGCTAGATCAAACATCACCTTAACTAACCATAAGCACCGATTATTGACCCCTTTTATGTTTCCGAAACATGCCTCTGTGCCTTACATTTGTTACCTTATTTAATCATTGCATCCCTCCAGTGACGGAGATATTAACTTGCTCCATTTTACAGAGGAAAAAATTAAGAAACTTGGAGAACAAATAAATTGCCAAAGAACACACACCTAGGAAGAAACCACAATACCATGCTCCCTCCCAGATACTAACTTTATTTCATTCACTTTTTCTTATCACCTTTCGACGCTATGGCTGACATTGTTTGCCTTTTATAATCTCACAAGTGTTCTCTGAGACGATTTAATACTGCTTAATTATTTGCTTCATGCCTCATTTCCTCTCTGTGACGATAATCCTTTGTCTGATCCGCATTATTGCTATACATTCCTCATATGGGCAAAGCTGCAACTATGTTTATTTCTAGCCACTTAAGCACTTTTTATTCATCCTTCACTTTTACTCAGGCCTCTAGAAGTGAAATATATCATTCATCACCCTAAATAGAGATGGGGAAAAAAATGCTTCTCTCTTAACAAATTTGGAGGCTTTCTAGGGTAACCTTTCCTCCATAAAACCTCAGGCTAAGTTTCAACAAAGCTATTTCTTTTTATAGGGCTGTATCAGAGCAGTTCTTGTTTATAGACTGTTGATATTTTTAGCTTGAGTTGTTTATTATGGAGAGAAATTAAATTGATCTCTTGAGGTTTTCTATATATTTGGCCTTTTCTCGTCTGACTTCAGCTAACATCAGCATCTTCTCTGTATTTTATCAGTCGGAACACTCAATAAGAAATATATGTCCAATGTATTTTTTGTCAGGGGTTTGGACACTACTCTTCAATCAAATAATGCTGAGTGGAGAATGCACCTAGGAGTTCCATGTTAGGAAAGCTTTTCCTAGAACCCAGTAAGAAGTCCTGTGTTTCAACATCACGCCAGTCCCCAGAGAATCCAAACTCCACAGTTGAAAGGGACTTTGAGTTCCTCTGGAGAAGCTGCCTCATTACAGATGAGACAACAAAGATGACATAACTTAACAGTAGTCAAACACCTTGTGAGAGAAGAATCAGGATTCAAATCCAGGCCCTCTGACTCATAAATTAATAACATCTTCTTAAAAATTAGAAACCTGGAGATGATTGGGCCGAACTTCTTCTCATGTATTTCCTTTACTACATATCTAAACATTGGTCAGCCAAGGTTGGGCTTTAAATCTAGAGCTTTTCCAGAATATCATGGTCTCCTAGTCAGAACATATTGGCTTTTTGAGGCGGGAAGGATATAAATATGGACCCAAGCAAAGGAATCTGCAATTTATCCAGCAATATCAACTCATGTAAATAGTTTATATGCCATTCTCAGGGGAGAAAAGTAAGCATCTCATTTAGTCATTATCTTCTATCATGTAAAATAACTAGAGGTCAGAGTTCTTTGAAAAAGATGGTTATAAAAAAATAACCTTGAATTTTAAAATGCCTCCCCTTTTTATTAGCATCACGCAGTGAGTATGTGTCAGTCTGTGGAACTGGAAACACAGTTTTCTCTCTGAAGATCCTAGCAAGAGAAATTCTTTCCTATTGAAACTCCTGGTCACAAATCAATTTGAGAAATGCCCTTTGATTGATCCCTCTAGGACATCATCTCTGATCCAAAGAAACCAACTAAGAATATGAGAAGAGAGTGTTGTTTTCAAGTCCACTTAAACCTCTTGAAACTTCTCTAGTGAAATGCCAATTCCTAGCTCCCACGCTGCTGCTGGAAACGGTGGTTACATTGAATCCTTAGGATCCTCCATTTTATGTTAAGAATGCTTGCACCTGTAAACAGAATTGAAATCATCCTCTCTTCTTTCACCAAGACAGCTAGACCCCCACTTTCTTAGGTTCTTAGGTCTCACCAGATCCCCTGTGATTCCAGTCTTGTCTCATCCCATTGGGACTAGATCATCTTCGTTTGCTCTGCTCATCTTTCAGCAGGGTTATGGGAACCAGAACTGGTACCATCGGTTCAACAAAGACCTTCTCCATTCTTCCCAGGCCCAAGTGTGTGAATGGTAACATTTCTTTGTGGAGAAAATGACCATGGGTAAACAAAAAAAAATTTTTTTTTCTCCTGGATTTTCAATGACTAAGCTTTGAGGATAAAAGAACAGAACACCTCTGACAACTGAATAGAATATTTAAAATCAGGACTTTTCTCAGAAAAATTAGACTCTATGATCACTGTACCAACCTGTACAGCTTTCTTTTGCCCTCAAGCCTGTGACACCACCGTCATCCTTTCTGAATCATAGATAGGCCTTGAAGGCAGAGGTTACAGCTGGTCATCTTGTGGTTTCCTTCATTTAACCCTAAGCAATACGAAGTGATATTTTGATTTTACTTTGCTCCCAGTTCAGCTGTCACAATCATATAGAGATAACAAATGGGGATCTCCAGCCCATCTGTCCTGCCATGCAATGGCATGCCTCTACCTGAGAACATGGATATTTCACCATAAACTAGAGATAGGGAAGCCACAGATATCACACAGCCTCAACCAAGATGTCTCGTGAGGAACTGCTGTGCTCTTCTCTTGGAAAATAGTTCACAGTGTATGCTCTTCTCTTGGGATCTAATAGGGAGCTAATAACTATTTATTAGATCCCTAATAGAAGTCAGAAAACTATAACGATGCCTCATGTCCTGAAGTTGGCTTTCTTAGACAGACCAGCATTGAGCTCACAGACTGCAGCAAGTCCCCCATATACTCTATAATGCCCACTGCCCATGTGTCTTAAGTGATCAGTAAGGGACTGAGCACAGGGGTGACTGAGCTGTGGGGAATGATAAAAATTGTGGATGGTGATCACGTGCTCTTTCCTGGTGGTTTATAGTCAGTTCTTCCCGGTGAGACTCCATGTGTCAAATGTCTCAATCCCAAGCTGTGTTTTTCTGGAAGTAAAAGTTGATATTAATTCTTATAACAAAAAGAATGATAAGGTTGTCACACAGGCACGTTTATGATTACAGAGACCTCACTCTTTTTTTAAGTTGGGAAGGCCAACTGGTACAGAATTAAGGAATAAATATAGGGGAATGGGGATAACAGAGCTTCTGTGAAAAGGTGAAAATTCACTGGAGAGAAAATGACATTCGCTGCAAAGACATGGGGGCCTTGCTGATCAGGAACACAATAGTCACAATTTAAGCACGAGCACCAGTGATGACGATAGCTGCTCTTGTTCACTGATCATCCACTGTAAGCTAGGGATTGCCCCCAACATACAGAAACAGAGGACACATCCCACACATGCCTGTGTCATGCAAAAATCCTACACACTGTGATGTATAGCAGAAATAAGTGCTTACATTTTCCTTTACTGGACTCTTGTTGTCTATGTAGGTAGAAAAAGAACAATCTCTAAAACAGTTGGAGAAGGGAAAAATCCTATTCGGTTCCCTATAAATTTGGGAATAAAGTTGAGTAATGTAGTAACCTGTCAGGACACTGTAATATTGATTCTGCCCTGTTTTGATTCCAGATCCTTACTAGTTCTTATAAGGAAAAAATTAAAATATATTCTATCCAAATGTATAAAGCAATTATTTAATATTGTAGGGACTACAAGGATAAAAGCAAAAGTCCTCAAAAAGTTCAGTCTGTTAGGAAGACACAAAAATAACTATCATATTAAACATAATGTCCTTTGTTTTATAAAAGATGTAAATTCACACAAGGACTTTGAGAATTTCTAGAAGAGAGGGGAAATGAGAGAAAGCTTGGTGGAGGTGTCATTTGAGTTGGGCCTATGGGACTTTAAGAGGCAGAGATATGGAGATAAATCCATTAGCAGATTAAGCATGAGGAATCATCAAACAACTGTTCTGGAAGGAAAGCTCAGGGTATGTTCAAACAGAAGCAAGTAGTAGAGTTTTGCTGAAGCATTGCATCCAGGAGGTGCATGGCTACAGACACACGAGAAGCGGGGACCTTCCCAGCTCTTGGAAATCACTTGGTTTAACTGAGAATTCTGGATTGAATCCCTGGGGAGACACTGAAAGATTTTAAGCACAAAAATGTCTTCATAACTGCCCCAGGATGATAAGTCATGTTGGAATAGATATAGATCATGTTGGGCAAGAAGATGAAGAATTCTCTTGTTGAATTAGGGTCCAGGCCAAGAATGAAAATACATTAAACCTGCAGAAAGCTGTTCACTGGGGAAAAATACAGAAGTGCCAGAGTTCACAGATGGCCCTAGGGGAGAGAGTCAATTGCACAGAAGTGATGAAAGCGTGAGATTAAAAGATTGTGGCCAAAGGAGTACTTCTACTCAATCACTTAGGGGTGAAGTTTTTTTGAGAAACGCTGATATCTAAGGTATGGCTGGGCTGATGGTTGAAGAGGCAGAATAGAGATGAAAAGATCACTAAAGTTGGGGAAGTTTTGTGAGGCTATAAACATGAGTGTTGACATCTCAGAGGATGGGATGGAAAGGTCAATCAAACATGGGCTAAAGTCACTACAGAAGATGAGGAATACCCTGGACGTTAGTACATATAGACAGAGAAAATGGTGTTATTTACCCTCAAAACAAGAGAGTCTATAGGGTGGTAATAACAGAAAAATGATCTATAAATGACAGTGGGAAGTATGATGATACACAAAAAAACTGAGAACATTGCTCACATCCAGGGAAAGAAACCTGACAACTGAGAACACAGAGAGGAAAGAGACTTCACTGGCTACCTGCCGAATCTTGAAGTTTAAACCATAAAAAGGTGGTACATTTTTCTAATCAGTTAATGTATTTTTCTGTGTATGCTGACTTTAGCACCTCTTCTCGTGAAAGGGTAAGGAGAAGTGGCTTCAAATTGGCAAGGGCTTGAGGGCAATGGGATTAACAAGGAAAAGTCAGTTTCCTGGAGACGGAGATACGGAAGGAGGGAGTGGCTTAGAGCAGAAAGGGATCCCATAGGACCCATGGTGCATACTGGTGCATACTGGAACTCATACTGGTTCATGAGAGCCAACTGTGAAATTTTCAAGTGAGTTGATGTCAAGTTGGTAGCTTCCAAATAGCCATGTGGTAGAATTTACACTGTGGAAATCAGCAAGTATGATAAATTAGAAGCGCTCTCTCCCTTCAATCAAAGAGCCTACTATTAAATTTTCCCAGCACACCTCTGCATAGGCATCATGGAAATTGCTGTTAGCCAGTAAATGGTGGAGTGAATCCAAAGGAGCTGGGAATGGGCAGGTAACTGCAAGATCTTATTAGTAGCAGGGAAGATATGATTTATTCACCCAAGTGTCCATTGAAATGCTGGTATTCTGACCCAGCCCCTGCAAATTGGCCTTCCCAACGTAAAACTGTGTCTGCCCAGTGCAACAGATTTTCTCACAAGATATGGAAGTGAAAACAAAAGCATGTAAGTCTCCTTTTGCATAAATTTGTCCAATTTCTTGAGCATTAGGTGACATGTACAGCGCTCGTTTTTTCCTGTCAGCTCCTTCCTTCCCTTTGACCCCCCCATAGTCCTCTTTTGTAATCACAGTTTCAGACGTAGACATAGGCGTCTCCAGTGGGAACTGGGATTACCCTTTCCCTTGCCTTGCTAGCTTAAACCAAAAATTCCATGTCTTGAATTCAGTATGAGGAGGAACATGGACTAAAACCAGGTTCCTGGGTTTGAAATGGAAACTTTATGTGAACTATCAAAACCAATTATTCATGGTATGATAGGTCTTTCTCATTAAAACACATGCACACTCAGTAAGCAAGCAAGATGTTAAGTAGGCTACCAACTTTTGCAACCAGTATTGAATTTGAACATTTATTATATTTTCACCACGTGAAAAACACTGAAAGAAGTTAAAAAGGAAAGAAGTAAAAAGGAAAGGAAGTTTAAAAAAAAGAAGAAGGAAAGGAAGTCAAATGCATAGCCTTTGGTCCCCAAGGAATTTGGAAGGTAAGAGACATTTTGCCTGGAGATGAAGGACTGACTCAAGTCAGAGAACCCCAAACTCTTCCTCCTGGAACTGTGTTACCACAGAATGTTCCTAATCTCTCTGGGCTTCAGTGTTCTCATTGTCTCAGTCCATTCAGGCTGTTACAACAAAATACCACAGACTGAGTAGGCTGCGAGCAACAGAAATTTGTTTCTTAGAGTTCTAGGAGCTGGAGGTACAAGATCAGAGTGCCTGTATGGTCAGGTTCTGTGTCTGGTGAGGCCCCACTTCCTGGCAGAGGGGCCACGGGAGCTCCTTCTGGCCACTTTTAGAAGGCACTAATCCTGTTCATGAGGGCTTCACCTTCACTACCTAATCACCTCCTAAAGGCCTCATCTCCTAAGACTATCACACTGCATATTAGGATTCCAACATGTAAATTTTAGGGGGACACAAACATTCAGAACACAGCACTCATCTTTGTTCAGATTGTGGAGATGAAATGAGATGACACATACAAGTCAGCCCAGTGAGTGGTATTTGGCGGTTGCTCAATAAAGCCAACGGGGGACGATGATGATAGTGGTAGAGTTGGCAGAAATGATAAAAAGTGATGGAAGTTAGTGGAGGTCGGAGAGGTGGAGGTAACCGGGGTGACAGTGAAGAAATGGTAGTGGAGACAGGGACAGTGGGGGTAGTGATGGCAGAGATGATGACGGTGGGAGTGGGAGTGGAAGCGGTGCTCGCGGATGGAGGTGGATGTGGTAAAGGTGGTGATGGTGGAAGTGATGATGGCGGAAGGGGGAGTAGCAGCAGCTTTCATTGTAACAGTCATCCTCCTCTTCATCATAACTCACGTCCTAACCACAGTAGTATTTTACCATAATGGCTATTTATGAGTATCCTATCAACAGGCATGTTCTACCCATTAGCACTTCTAACGAGCAACAGTGTAAGATAACCAAGGGAACCATGCTCTAATGGAATGTAGAGGCCACTAAGTGCAACGAAAGCAAAGAATGAAAATACTGTGGACTAAGAGCCATAACAGAGACACACAGAATGTTAAAGGAAGGCCAGAGAGGAATAGATTTGTGCCTAAAGAGGACTGGGAAGGCTCCACTGTGAAAGGCAGTGAGTTGATTCCAGAAAGTGGCAAGAAATTGTTCACATGGAAAACAATTTCCAGGCAAGAAGGTAGCACATGCAGAGGAGTGGAAGCACAGAGTCTATGGTGTGTGAAGGAAAGAGTGAAGCCAAAGACTAGGGTACATGGAGAAAGTGATGGAAGAAGAGGCTGGATCTACACTGAGAGGGGCCTTGAACTTGATCCTTTGGGCAACAGAGCCCTGTTAACTGTTTTTAGGTGAGGAAGTCACATTTATGGAGAATGAATAAAAGAGGGAAAAGACTGAAGACAGAAAGGCCAGTTGGAATATAACAGGGAGGGTCCAGACGAGAGAAGGGCTTGCCTGGCATGGCACTGGGGGTGGAGAGAGGAGAACGGGTGTGAGGAGAACTACAGGAAAAGGAATGGGCTTGGAGGAAGTTCTTCCCAGCTTCTCTGCATTTAACGTGCCCTTATGTAGGCGATGTGCTTGCCACACCGTCCATAAGCAGCTGAAATCCTGAAATCGAGCCAAGAACGAGAGAGAACACAATGACATTAAAAGAAGACAGAATAAGAACTAGAACTTAGTAGCAAGTGGTCTCTAAAAGTCTTAAACACTCCCTAGTTCTCATTAACATTTAAGGAAGAGAAATGAAGAAGAAATGTCAAATTCTTTCTGGTATGTGTGTTTCCCCAATCAGCAATTGAGTAACTAAAGAGTAGTGACCATGTTTCCCATTTAAAAAGAAAATCTTCAGGGTGCCTAGGTGGCTCAGGCGGTTAAGTGTCTGGCTCTGTCCCAGGTCATGATCTCAGGGTCCTGAGATCGAACCCCACATCTGGCTCCCTGCTCAGCGGGAGTCTGTTTCTCCCTCTGCCTGCCATCCCCCTGCTTGTTCTGGCTCTCTCTCCCTCTCTCTGTCAAATAAATAAATAAAACCTTTAAAAAAAAATCTGAAAAAATCTGGAATCTTTATAACTGACTTTTAATGGGAAAAAAAATGGAATGTTAACTTTCCAAAGGTCCTTTCTGAATGTCACTGTTCTAAATGCTTTAATTTTTCCTGAACAAAAATGTGTCTCATTGTAGAAAATTCTGAAGAAAAAAATAACATGAAATTCATAAATAAAAGGAATTATACAGGACCTATTGGCAATCGAAAGGATTTGGCTTCTTCTCTAAGTGAAATAAGAGCCATTTCTGGGTTTTAGTGAATGGGTTACATGATCTTGGTTTTAAAGAATTATTCATGTTGCTCTGTTGGGATTAGACTCTATGAGGACAAGGGTAAAATCATCTATGATTATTTCTTTAAAATAGATTTTTAAAGGGACATCTGGGTGGCTCAGTCAGTTAAGTGGCTGCCTTTAGTTCGGGTCATGATTCCAGGGTCCTGGGATCCAGCCCCGTGCTGGGGTCCCCACTTAGTGGGGAGTCTGCTTCTCGCTCTTCCTCTGCCCCACCCCCCTCTTGCACTCTCTCTCTACAATAAATAAATAAAATCTTTTTTTTAATTTTATTTATTTATTTGACAGAGAGTACAAGCAGGGGGAATGGCAGGCAGAGGGGGAAGCAAACTCGCCCCCCAGCAGAGAGCCCGACATGAGGCTCGATCCCAGAACCCTGGGATCATGACCTGAGCCGAAGGCAGACGCCTCCACCAAGGCACCACAATAAATAAAATCTTTATTAAAAAATAGATTTTTAATGGGGTGCCTGGGTGACTCAGTCAGTTAAGCGTCTGCAATAGGCTCAGGTCATAATCCCAGCAGCCTGGGATACAGCCCATGTTGGCCTCCCCACCGAGTCTGCTTCTCCCTCCCACTGATCTTGCACGCTTGTGTGCTCCCTCACTCTCTCTCTCTCTCTCAAATAAATAAAATCTTTTAAAAATTAAAAAATATATATATATTTTTTAAAATGGAAAGTGGTGGAGCACCTGGCTGGCTCAGCCCATGGAGCACGCCACTCTTGATCTCAGCATTGTGAGTTCGAGCCCCACAGCGGGTGAGAGATAACTCAGAAATAAAATCTTTAAAAAAAATAAATAGATACAAATAAATCGATAAAATTAAAATGGAAAGGAGTGTATCTGCTTAGAATTTCCTACAGATAATACTCCCATCAGTCATGCATGAGTATGTGTGGGAGAAAATAATTGTTTAGAAAGTTAGCTCCTGGGAAGGTCAGGTTCAAAATCTGTTTTCTACCTTTATAAAAATAACTGGCTCTATCTCAGACTTAAATAATCAACTTCCAAAACATGGTTATCATTTCTGCTCAAGTACAGACACGAAGCAGGAAATCATGAACTGCCAATTTAAGAGTGAAGAGAATTAAGAATCCCTTTCCTTATTTAGCAAAGCATTTATTGAGTATCTACTGTATGCCAAGCATTGGCCCGGCCCCTGAGGACCCAGCACTAACACTGACCCAGGCTCTGCCCCGACTTCAAGGAGCAGAGAACTGAGACTATTCTTTTGAACACTTATGCATGTAATTGTTTATCATGGGTACAAGCGCAATAAAGAGAGAGAGAAGGGTGTGAGGATCCTAGGGAAACCACGCAGTAAGTGAACAGGGAAAATTCACCACCCTTTCCTCAAGGAAATCTTTCTTTAATTCCTGGTGAGGGAATGGCAAAGCACAAAGACCAGAAGAACGAATGAGAAGGAAAAGTTAACTGAAAGAAGGTAGTGTGGTTTCCATCCAGCGATTGGCGGGAGGGAGAGGGAGAGGGAGGCCGAGGGCATGGGAGTAACACAAAACAAGAAGTAATAAGGGTCCAGGTAACCGAGAATGCCACATGAAAGGTTTTGAAAATTTTGCAATGGAAGGCTATTAAATGGCTTCAACCAAGGTTCAAGCAGCTTGACCTATTCAAATGTTCTTTCTCTTTCTTGTTTAAGTAAAATTGACATACGGCATTATATTAGTTTCAGGTATACACTGAAATGATTAGATATTTATATATAATGCAAAATGATCACCACAATAAGTCTAGTTAACATCTGTCACCATCCAAAGCTATTCTTAATAAAGTAAACTAAAATAAAACTAATAGATGGAATTTGATTTCCATGTGCTTAGTAATGGAAAAGTTAACATTAGATGATTTATCAACCAAATATCGACAATTTCACTTACCTGATAGGTGTCAAATATTAATTTCGGGATATGGTTCATACAAGCATGGATAATCAGAATTGTTACTTATGTTTAGAGGCATTGAAATAGAAATTACTTAGAAATTTCTCAGAAACATAAGACAATGTTAGGCTTGATTGCATTTGTAGAAAATATACCCTCACATTTTTGCTTTAGGCTTAACGAATGACAATCAACGTTTTTGAAAATCATTTGCCAAAGGAAAAGGAAAACCTCTGAGATGAATTTGTTTCTGCAGGGTGGATATAGCACTCACATAAAGATTTAGCTGACAACTAGCAAAAAAGGATTTGGGAAATAAATAGGAGAAACAGCTGTCCAGGAAGGTATCAGTTGCCAGGTTTGCTTGGAATGCAGTGGAATTCCCAGGCCTGAGTGCACTCTGCCAGCTTCACTTAGCTCATTGACGATTGCAGGCCTTTTGAAAATCACATTAGAGGGCCCAAATTTCTAAGTCTCATCTCCTCTTGAAAAGGAATATATATTTGCAGGCTCCCAAAGGATGCATAATTTTGTACCATTGTTAGTGGTTATTACCACCATTTATCTTTCTAGTCATCCACCTGTTCCATTTTGTGTAAGTCTAAATATGCCTCACACTCATTTAAAAATGCCATTCTTGGTTACACTTCAAAGGGCAGAAGTTGGTTAAAATGATCTCACTCCGATGATCTTATTCCAACAATAAAAAGTTTTAGCTTTCTTAGTAGTATTTACTTCTTACATCATCATATATATAAGATTACAAAGATGCAGCATGAAATAAAATATATATATATAATTTTGTTTTGTCTTAAAGATTGGGGTTGTGCAAGACAGTGAATAGTTTTACTTAGCAAATACTTATCTAGCACCTGTATTTGAGCTATTGTTCAAAGATGCTGTACAAATATGAACACATCAGATATTACATGGGGCATTCTATTTCTGATTTATGGCAGACTTCAATTTCCCTCAACTCCCTAAAACTGAAGATATCCTGTTACAAGGCGCCAAGCTAGTTCTGAAGACCTGAATAGAGATTTAGCAGAGTGGAGTCCAGTATTTGGCCAAAGCCATATTGGAATGCGTTGGGGAGGAAGAACTTTTTCCCTACCCTTGTGTTTCTTTATTGAGGCCTGCAAATTAAATTTACAAAAGACAGATGAGCAAGAGAAAAGACAGATTTTTATTCACATACGTATAAGAGTTTACAGAAAAATATGACTCAAGGAAGCAGTTAAAATTTGAGGCTTATGTGCTATCTTAATAGGGGAAGGGGAGGGAGAGGCTCTTACTAAATGGCTTTTTTTTAAGGGAGAGAGAGAGAGATCACACACTCACATGTGCACACAAAGTGGGGAGGGGCAGAGGGAGAGAGAGAATCTTAAGCAGGCTCCATGCCCAGCACAGAGCCAACTCAGGGCTCCATCTCACAACTCTGACATCATGACCTGAGCCAAATCAAGAGTCCGACGCTTAACCGACTGAGCCACACAGGCACCCCCACAAATGTCTTAAGAAAGATTAATGGGCTCTTATGAGACTAGATGAGGTATGCGATAGCTTTATAATAATCTCTGCTTAAATATGGTGACATTTCTCCTCTCCAGTGACAAGAGCCAATCTTCCCTGGTTGCAGAAACTCCTGGAGAATGGATTTACAACCATTAAGTTCTTTGGGGAGTCTCTGCTTTTAGGCAGATAAGGGAGTTCAGGGGGGGAAAGCCTATTCTCAAATGCTGTCAGCTCAAAATAGTTCTACACCTTCAAAAGGAACCGGGGCTAAAGAAGAGTGCCCTTGATCACCCATTGCTGGTGGCCATTTGGGCTCTGGGCTAGCCCTGAGGATAAAGTTCTCCAACTGGAACAGGACAAGGATGGACCCTTTCAGGTCCCAACATACTGTCCAAAGTGGCAGAGATATGCTTAATTCCAGGTTTGCACTGAGGCCAGCCTCAGAAACAAGACCAACACTAGCGAAGTCCCACTACCTAGAACATTCCATTGTATATGGAGGTTTTTAATAATGCCTCATAGAATAGACTTGAACAGAAGCCTGGCTTTTTCAACAGTGCAGAATCTTCTAATCTCCCCTCCTCTACCATAGTGGGAAACTCATATGGTTCTCCTCATCAACAAACACACTCTACCAGGTACCAGACAGTACATACTATTAATGGCATCCTCATTTTGACCACTGAGGAAACAAAGACATACCAAAGTTTAGTAACATTTCCAAGGTCAAGCGGCTGGTCAGTGGCACAGTCGATATTTGTACCTATTCAACTTGACTCCGAAATTCAAGCTCTTAACAAGCAAGCTCTACTGTGCTAGCCTTCTTCCTCGAAAAGCTTTATTTTACCTGAACAAAAGTATAACAAATGGCTTGAAGAAGCTTTTATTTATAGTATTAATGTGACAATATCATAACCTAAAAATTGCTAATAATATCAGCCTCCTGACACATCTTCATGCAATAGATTCGTCAGATCTGGCCATCTCTCCTGCCGTGAGATAACACCTAAAGCAGAATAACACTGTGCACATCATCCATAGGGGAGCCCGACACTTGACTCACACTGTCAGCTCCTTGACAGTCTGCCCCTCCCTCAATCAATACACATAACCTGCCCCAGACCCCAATGTTTCCGGCTTATTGTCACTTGATGGCCTCAGCCAACATGCCACAATATCATCAATCACATCACTCAGAAACTTTACACTTACTCCTAGAAATAGCCACCCTAAAGAAATTTGTAAGTACAGTGGTGATAATGGGTATACTCATGATTTCTCTAGGGTAGAGCTTCATTTGGGGAAAAAATGGAAGTCAAAGTTTGAACAGTTTTCTAGTTTCCTAGATTACTAGAACTAGATAATCCTAGTTTTAGGTTATTCTTACCACTCTCCGCCATAGTTGGACATGGTGTCTCCACAGTTTCAGGGGCTTAGGACACTCTAAGTCCCAGCTAGGGACCATGTTCTCTTGCCTGGGGTTCTGTTACCACACTGACCTTCAGTTGCTGTTGATTTAGAAGTGTATTTGATCCCTTCGTGAACAGCACTGTTATATGCAAGCAACACATTTTTACTGGACACACACTGCACAGCGTTAGTCATAGTGGATACAAAGATAAGTCAGGTATAAATCTCACTTTCAAGTCTCCATCAGAGAGATAAGCATGAAGGCAGAGAGGCACGACAATTCAGGTGTGTATGATATGCCAAGGAGAAGTCAGGAAAGGGTTCATAGCGCAGGAAATATTTGAGTCGGTTCTGAAAAATGGGTAGGTGTACAGCAGCCGCTCACATGATCATTTGTATACTAAAAATTGGCAGATGCCTATTGGATCAATTTCTTTTAAGAGCTACTGAAAATCTCAGGAGATTCCACTGAGGGTGGAGAAGGAAAGAGTCTTAATTTCAAGGGTTCATTCCACGTCTTGTCAATCCATGTCTACATTTGAGGGTTAAAACTATATTCTCTGAGCCCAGATAGGACTGGAAGCTGCATCCTGCCACAGCTTGACCGGCACTCTCTGGGCTTTCTATGCGATGGCGCAACAATGGCGCGCAAACGCCAGGGGGCAATGCAGTTTCACCAAAACTCCTAGGAAATGGCCCAGGTTTCGTTTTGACTAAGAAAGTTTACAACAACCTGCGGCAAAGGTGAAACCCTCAATAAAAACAGTTCTACTAAGAAAAAGAAAAAAAAAAGTTTATATATCCTTTATTTAAAAGCTTCCTCAATTGCCATCCAAATTGCCTTTCGGCATTTGTCCACAGCTGACCGTTTTGCAATATTATTTGCAAAAGAATTAGTTCATTTTTTTTTTCAATACAGCTCCCTGATCTTCCCAGTCCTGCGCTTAAGAAACGGTTATTCTAACCAACCCCTTGCTAGCCGGAGTCACATTGTTGGGACTCTGTGTCTCGCCCTCTGCCCAACCGCGGGCTCTCATCCCTCCGTGCCCATTCAGCGCATCTAGCTACCTCTTCGGCTGGCGCTGCGGCTCCCTTTAAGGTAATTCCATTCCGAGCCTGTGTTTTGTTTCCAGCTCCGCAGCCGCCAGGTGTCTGCCCTCCCTTAACCCCCAAGGATGAGAGATCAAAGGTGTTCCTACATCTGCCTCCTGACCAGCTCTTTAATCTGTTACATGTTCAAAAGAGACAAGTGCAGTATTATGCACTTAGGGAGGGAAACGGGCAGAGTCTCAGAGTGTGTGAACTCACTAAAAGGATGTGGAACATGTCTGTCTACACTATAGCCCTGCCCATGTGGGAGTGTTTCAAAAAGAGCAAGAATATTACGGGCAAATGAAGATCCTTGTTTCTCTGACTGGAGCCCTACTAAACCCAGCTAATGATCGCACACAGACCCACTTGGAGGCCGGTGTTAAGAGCAATCTAACAAGGCAAAGGAAAATACTTTTTAAATTATGAAATGCAAATTATAAGGACACTTATAGCAATTTGGGCTTATTTCACTTACAGCAAAAAATGACAAGACTAAAGACTTAAAGAGACACAACCGAAAATTTTTAAGAAACATTATTTCCAATGGATCTTCTACTTTGCACATCCATAGGACTAAATTAGCGGGGAAATGCATTTTGTAAAACAGGAAGAAGCAAATTCGGTATTAAATCTGGGAGCAATGGTTACGGAGGGGTAGGGACTCTTACCTAGACGTGTGCCCTCACGCACGCACGCGTTCCTCCGCCCACAGGTTTGGTTTCTGGGGTAGAGTAGAAAAGAACTCACAATCTGTTAAGAATTATTTCTGAACTTAAACTTGGGAATAATGTAGATAACTGGAGCACCCACAACTTTCTTTAGATTCCGAGGAAAGCCCGTCGATTGCCACCAAAGACGTAAATGTGAGCAGGCACTGACTGGCTTTTTCTCTCCGTACTCCTGTGCCGCGCATGTGCTGCGCATGCCCAGAAGCAACCTTCCGCTTCCTCTCCTGTGCACGGGGCTTCCAAAAGGAACTGCAGAGGTTCAGCTATGCTGAGCAGCCTTCACAGACAGTCAAGTCGTGAGGCAGTAGTGACCCAATATTAAGTCAAACTGTCCTTCCTCAGTTACAATGGCTTTGAATCAAATTTGTTCACAGTATGTGAGAGGGAAGAAAAGTGGCACAGTTCTTAATGGCTATGGTAAGAAGGGAGCCCTTATCAGCTGCATCAAATGTTTCGTTCATCTACTTAAATATTACTCAGCACTACATCCAGTCACACCGCTGGACTCCGGGAAATCAGTGATCATCAAAGGGTCGTTTTCTGTACATAGCGTTTACAGTCTAGAAGTGGAGACTGGCATTAATGAAACACTCTGAGATAATTGCCCTGAAAGAAACAGTTCTTGTGGGAGAGTCCGCTGTACCAATGGAACCAATCTAGAGGGTCAGGGAGAACTTCTCTGAGAAAATCCTCATAAACTAAGAGCTGAGAGATCAAGAAGGGTGAGGGAGGACACATGTTACTACTCAGAGAACTGAAAATGTGGGGTGGCTGGGAAACACGGAGCTCAGGGTCATGATACAAAGTGAGGTCAGAGGATTGAGGCACACGTAACTATTTCAATTGCTACATAACATATTACCTCAATACATAGCATAGCAGCTTAGAAACAACCACTTTATTATACCCAAGATCTTATGGGTCAAGAATTCAGATAGGCTTCCAAACTGGAGATTAAGCTGGTCTAGGGGGTCCAGGATAGCATTATTCACACACCTGGCACCTTGGCTTCAGTGGCTAGAAGTTTGGGCTCAGCTGAGATTCTTGAACAAAACACCTGTAAGGGGCACCTCCAGCACTGCAGCTTTAAGACTTCTTACTTCACCATTCATGGGCCCCAGGGATAGCGTCCACGAAATGGGAAGTCTTAAGACCTGGGCCCAAACACCGGCAAAACATCCCTTCCACCATCTTCTATTGGTTGGAACAGTCACAGAGATATCACCACCACCACTACCCCCATCAAAGAAAATGACAGAGATGTCACCTCTCAATAGGAACAATTTCAAATACTTTGTGGACATCTTTAGTCAGCCACAGCTTATCCTCTGGACACAAATTATTTAGACTCTTCTGTAAGGCAAAATAGACTCCTTCTAAAGCCCTCCAGAAATCTCATCTCCTTATGGCATGAAGTTCAAGTTTGAGGTGCAGGTTCTTACCACTGAAATAAGGTTCAGGTGTTGCTGAGGATCCTTTAATCCAGTTCTCTAGGTTACTTTTTCTCTATATGAAGACTTGTGAGCGAAAATGAAAAGGCATCTGGCTCCACACACACCAGCCTATACTGATGATACGGAGATGAGATCCATGCAATGAGCACTCTCATTCAGGAGTGGAGGAAGGAGGGGCATGGAGCCATCACTAGTCCATAGCAATTCTGAAGTCCACATGTTGCCAGTTCCTTGACTGGGGGGCCTGGTCCTGTTGCCCAGGGATGACTCTCTGCAGCTCTTACCTCCTCCTTCCAAACTCGTGGTTGCACCTTCTGAGCCATCTATCCTGTTTTCTTAATGTCTTAGCTCAGGGTACCGTAACAAAATACCATAGACTGGGTGGTTCAAACAACAGATATTTATTCTTCCCGCTTCTAGAGGCTGGTAAGTCTGAGATCAGGGTGCCAGCATCATCAGGTTTTGGTGAGAACTTTCTTCCTGTCCTGCAGATGGCCTCCCAAAGGCCCCATCTCCGAATACCATCACACTGGGGATTACTTACGGCTTCGACATATGAATCTGGGGCAGGGGGCAGGAATAGGGGACCAGACTCGGTCTATAGCCCATAAGATGTCATTTGCAACTGATTAATTTTTTCAGTCTGTTCCCTGCCCATAGAAGCTTGGAAGCTTTAAAGTTTCTCATTCTGAACTACCTCTGCCCATTTTTGTCCACACCAATAATGTGTCCAATAATTCACTTCTCTTGAAATCTTTGTGGGCTTCCTATGAATCCTATTAGACTTCACTCTGTTAGACAAAAACATCCACAGTTTTCCTCCAGACAGGCACTTCCCTGGCCTGGGCTCAGAGTCAGGGTGCTATGGGAGCACCCTCTTCGGGTTGTTAGAAGTCCTTTCCTCTCTTTATAAGTTTTTGAGGCACACACTCAAATCTTCCTAAAGTCATAAAAAAGGGTCTTACAACTACACCCCTGAGATGATCCTCGTCCTCAGTCAATTTCTTAATTTGGGAAAATTTTCCTTTGGAAAGGCTAAGACTGTGAAACCCTGTTATCTTTTTTTAAAAAATCAACAAGTCCTAGCTCTATATTTCCTCTAAATTTTGCTTGAAAACTGGACAGTCCCTTTTTTTTTAACACAACTTTATCTGTACTTTATCACATGCAACTGTTTTAAAAAACTAACTGGCATTCAACATGTTCTTCCTGGGAATCTTATTAAAAATCTATAAACTCATTAGGTATATGAATTCATATATATTTAAATACATAATTTATATTAGATATATTTTCTATTTTTCCATGTTATTGCAGGTCATAATGTTGTCAAACTTCCCACCACTACATTGGATGACTTGACTTTCCTTCCAGTCTTCAAGGATAGCCTTTTCCCTGTCCTCCCAGCCTCCACCAATAGTTTCCCCAGGGCCTTCCAGCTCCTTGCCTCAGCTTATATTGTTTGTCAGAATGTCTACACATGGCCTCCATCAGAGTAGTCTCAGCACTTGTAATGCGGTACCTCAGGGTTCTCGGAGGGAGTGATCCAACAGACAGGAAGAGGCTGCCAGGTTCACAGGCCTGGGCACAGACACTGGGAGAGCATCGTTTCCACTTTATTTTAAAGGTCACAGCAGTCACAGAGTTTGCCCGAATTCAAGAAGAAGTGGGACACAACCTCCATCTCTCTGTGGGAGGTAAATGGAAGATTTTGTGGGCATTTTGATTCTGCCTTGAGTGACATCATGAAAGGCTGTGCAAGTCCTGTTAGGGCTTTTGATGTTGGTCTTAAGAATAATGAAAAGCCATTTAAGAATTTTAAAGGGTGGAGGGGTATGACATAATTGGGCTTGCCTTTTGAAAAGACCACTCCAGCTGCAGTATGAGAATGCGTCGGAAAGAGGACATAAAAAATTGAATGGTCCTTTCTTAGTTCCTCTTTCTCGATCCATATCATATTATATAGATTCGTTTGAGCATTGCTATGATAGCTTGCCCCAAGGTGATGACAGTAGAGATAAGAGAACTGCAGATCCTGAGATATTTGGATATAAAATCAATTAACTCGTATTTCCTCAAGTCCATTTACAGCATAACCTTGTCTCCAGCTAGCTGATAAAATTACTTCTTGGGAATCTTTTTAACCGTATAATCTGGAAACCTAAATATTACTGTAACTTACGTATATTTACTCCACACAGCAATGTTCACTAACCTCCATGAAGACAAGCCTCCAAGTAGAAATAGACAGTGGTCAATATAATGAAATGTGAGGATTCTGCTCTTTAGTACCCACAATTAAGACAAGATGTTTGAATTACTTTTGCCGGAATTGATAAAATTCTCTTTTCAGGATGTCAGGAAACACTTGGGAATGATCACTTATTCATTAGATAAATATTTGAGGATTTGCTCTATGCCAGGCATGCTTCTAGTCAAGGGAGTTGCAGCAGCAAGCAAGACAAACCAGGTCTCTGCTCTTGTTCTGCTTACATGTCGATGAGGCCGACAGACATAAACAAGGAACCGAGTGATAAATCAGTGACGTAATCCTAGTAGTGATAACTGCTATAAAATAAATAAATAAAAGAGAGAGAGGGTCTACAGAGTGATTACTGGGTCTGCTCTAAATACAAGAATCAAGGAAGGGCTCTCTGAGGAAGCGACATTTGAAATAAAATGTGAATGAAGAGAAAGGGCTGGTGTAGGAAAGATCTAGCAGGTCAGGGGAAAGCACTCAAGCCAGAGGAAACTGAAAGGGCACCCCAGGGGCAGGCGGAATTAGCACTGCAGGGCACCAGGAGAAGACCAAAGTGGCTAAAGCATCTTGAAAAAGAGAGAAAGTCAGGTGACATAACAAAATCAGCAGGAATATATGACATAGGGCCTTGACAGCTAGGGTTAAAAATTTTATTACTAAATCAACAACGAGATGTCACTGGAAGATTTTAGTGAGCCCTCATCATTCACACTTGAGCATGGATTATTTTAACTCCACTCTCTTAAAACTTATTTTAGATCGTCTGAAATTAATAATTAGGTCAGAGTGGTAGGAAAGAGGGTGGAATAACTTTGGAATTGGAGAACTGTCACAGAAAGCATATCCGGGTAGTGATTTGCTCTGACTTGCAGAAAGACAATAGACACGGTCTGCACGAATCACCCACAAGCTTAGGAATTTTGCTAAACTAAAGATATCAAGTTGAGGGAAAAACAGTTACCTTTTTTTTCCTTTACTCTCTTTTTTTAAATTTCATTTTCAAACATTTACAGATGATGAAAGAGTAAAGGGAGGGGTGGAGAGGGGTAGGATCCATTGTGTGTATATATACATATATGTACGTGTTATGGCTTACCCTGAATTCCAGGCAATGTCAGTGTCAGCCAGTCACCAGGTAATGTCTGTCGTGTGTCCTGGAAGTCAGCGGTGCTATGTGCAGCTTTTCAGCATCAGCATCAACCATTTCTTAAATATTCAATTTTTTAAAAAATATTGGTATTTTAAAATAAAATGTTTTCCCCTCATTCTATAATTTTTGCATAATATTAAAAGTAGCTGTCTAATTAGATTTAGCTAATTCTATATTTTCAACATAGTTGTTTTGCAATATCTTTATAAAGGTCTGTCCTACTATAGGAAAAATCCTGATTTGGGGTTTGAAAAAAAATAGGAGAAGTCTATATGGAGTTGATGAATCACTAATGTTTCTATTAAAATAATGTTAATAATTAGAGCTCTAAAATCAGACCGTTATTTGTTTTTTTAACTTAGCTTTTTCCCCTTATTCAATAAATGTATTACTGGGCTCTGATCCGCCACCACCCACAAATCCCATAAAAATTTGTTTGGATTTTCTTGCTTTACCTGCATAAAGCCTTATCAGAGCACCTTGAATAGGGCACATTGTTGTCCTTTTATCTGAATGGCAGTTGCTGACACCATGGTTATACGCAAAAATAAATATGGCTGAAAAAAATCAATATCATGGCCTGATTTCCCGTATAAGAATCCTACAGCTTAAAAAAAAAAAAAAAAAAACAGCATCATTGCTTAATAAACCGGTGACTCATCCCTCTTGGCATAAGTGGACTTGGCAAGTCCATTTAGGTCATATTCATGGGTGATTTTCAGTGACTGTTATTTCCTGGGTGATCTGTGGATAGCATATTTTTACGTATGACAGTTTTAAGAGGTTTTGAAATTACCGGAAAAATAATAGCAAATGCTAAGTTTACTTACATGTGCCTCGTTCAGTTCAATTATAGCCCCTTTTATGAATAGCTCAGATAGTATTCTGAAGATCAAGATTTTCTTCCCTGGTCCTGAGTGGAAAGAAACATCAGTGATGACAACGTTACGCTAGACCTGATTCATACTAACTTGCAGGAGCAAATTCTTATAGTTTGGGATGTTTTGTGAGCCCATTATCAAACACAGCCATTATTATAAAATAAAAGATATAAACTTATAATTAAATAAATTATATTAAAAACAAAGGTAATAAATACTTAAAACTTTTTCCTTCCTCATCATTTGACTACAGTTTACTTTCCATACTCTTGGGGTTGTTTACGACGACGGTACTTGGATGGCCAAAATACTACCAAATGGTATTGCTCCTTGCCCATCTCTTTTCAACTCCATATTTGCTGATATCAGGCTGGTAGCTTGGGGGAAGTATTTGCCTAGTGTTAAAGTTGAAAGCATTTTAATTTAATGAAAATAATTAATATGACAGTGTGAAAAATAGTTAAACAGTAAATCACAGAAGAGATATAATAATAAATTTATTGTGGAAAGAGCAGATTGGGATGAAACTCAATGCATGATTTTGTCAAATCATGATTGACTTACTAGCTATGAATACAAGAGTTGGACCAAACTCAACAAAGGCGTTCTGTGTGAATCAATTGGCTATATGGAACTTGCAATAAAGAGCATCGTGTATTATTATTTTTGGATTATGTACCACACATCATTTATATCAGTAAAAATCATGATAAACACACCTACATTTATATGCATTCTTTTAGCCCTGGAGAGTCCCTTGTTAAACATTGACCAGACACTACTGGTTCTGCCGGAAAGATGGAATTTGATAGATAAAAGTAGCTTTTTCAGAAAGCTGTAGTGGAGAGCAAGTTTGTCTCTTTGTTAACAATCTGTTAAAATCAGTGTGTGTTCACACTCATACCAATTTGGCTTATCAATTTGGAAAAGAGTTTTGTTTCCATTTTTAACTTGAAACTCCTCTGGCTGGAAAGAGAACCAGAATGTCAACCACATGAAACTGTAAATAGACATTTTTGCTCAGCCTAAAGTATCATGGCTATCACATAGGGTTTGGGGAATATTATTTATTTATAACTATGACCTACCAAAAAATGATTTTTTAATCAAATCATTGAACCCAGTCTAATTTATCTCAGTTGAGTATTTTCACCTTTAAATTCACTGAAAAGGCACGTGAATATCCAGTCAAGAGTAATGTCTACTTGCTTCATGAACAATCTGAAACGCTCAGGGAGCCTTTTCACTGACCTGCAGGGAGCAGGATCACTGAACACATCCGACCAGTAAATGGCCTATGGCCCAACCACCTCAGAGAAGGAAGTTGCCAGATCACACCGCAGTTTTTAACCACCTGCTATATATTACAACAGAAACCCTGCCCCAACATATATCAAATGATCTCTATACATAGCATTAAAGGAAAGTACTAGACACTGGTGTCCTGTTGTGTGAAGTTTCATCAATTCATTATCCAGCATGATTTATTTACAGAAACAGTCATTCAGACAGACGTGGCCTTTGTTTTATCCAAAAACGTGTCAGATCCCTTATTCAGCGAAAAACTCCCCCAGATGGTTTTAGTGGGGGAAATGAAGACACTACTTAGTCTAATCATGGACTGAAAATTACTTTGTTCTCAAAGTTGATATTTGTTTAGTTAAATCCTCAAAATGCCAGCGAAAACTCTAGATCCGAAGCATGCGTGTGTTTTGAGAACACTAGAAGAGTTCATTTGGGTCCATTATATAACTGCCACTTTTTGTTTTTATTCAAGGTGTCATAAAACTGAGTTCTGCAGTTGAAGGTACGTTTTCACAACCACAAAATCAATACTGTTTTGCTTAAAGGTTGCCTAGCGTGGCTTTGTAGCCAGAAAGCGTCTGTGGCAGCGGTGTGTGGTGCCTGTTCTAATCGCCAGCTGTCACCATTCCATCTGTGTCTCTCCTCGTTCTGGTCATTTTATGCCATGAGTCTCTCAGGCCTCCACAAGTGGCATTAACGCTGACCCGAGAGGGCGGTCTTTAGGAGCGCGAACGCGTCTGGTTCTGTTTCCTGATGTGATTGCCTCAGATCCAAGGCTCTTTCCAGATCCCCCTGCTCTCCAGCAGCCATATTTGAGGCTGGACATGGAGTCTTGCCAGGAACCTTGCCCCCCATTCTTTCAGCAGGGCCTTCTCTACAGTGTTTTGGTCCCTTATCCCAATGTAGCTGTCATGCTTGCCCAAGGATGTGGGTGTGGAGTTGTTCAAGCTCCCTGAAGAGAACATTACGTGGTGAAGGCATTGGCCTCAGACGCAGCTTCTTCCTGGGAGGTGTGATCCACCAGCACCCAGGAGGCATTGGGACAACCAGCTTCCTTCAGCGTTATTTGTATCATCCATATCGAGCGAGTGGCAATCCCCCTTTAGCCGTGCATCCAGGAAGCTAAGAAGAAAGGGAAGGGGGGGTTTAAGGAAAGAGGATGGGTGTAGACAGCAGGGTTTTGCTAATCCCCAAGAATGTTAAAAATACCCCATCATCTGAAATGATTAATTGGTTATTGGTATACTATTGATCTCCTTATCCTCATAGAAGCACACAGTCTGCAAGTAGCGAACGTGTAATTTTCCCTTCTTGTGAGTTTCTGTGTCTGTTTTGGGCGTGTGTGTTCTCATGTATCGGGAGTCTGTCAGTCATGCTTCGGAGGTTCTTTCATCCCTACTTAATCAGGGGAGGCTCCTTGGAAGAGGTGGTGGGCTTTCAGGTGAGTCTTCACATTTAAACGGAGATGTGGCTTGATGAATGGGCAATGCATGGAGGCGGGAAGTGGAAAAATGCCAGGGGGTAAGAGTGGTGAGCCCATCTGCTTAATTCAAGCAAAGGGGTTGGATTGGCTGGAGTTTGAAGACTGGGAGATGAGGGAGGAGCTCAGTCATGTACCCAGGGCACTGGCAAACCCGAAATGGGGAACTCTGTGCCTCACGTAGATAGAGTACCATCACATTTTACAAAACAAAGTTGAAAAGGCGATTATTTCTGACATTCTCGGTTGAAAGCATGCCGCTCTTCTCAAGTAAGCAAAGGACCAGGAAAAGGTGCACACAGTGGTGTTTCCGAGAAAGAGGAGCAGAATGATGTCACATTAAGGGCAAGGGGAGGGTACCGTGCCAGTTTCAGGCCCCCACGAGGCCAAGCAGGAGTCAAGTTTCCTCTGCATGGGAACATGGCGTTCTATTGAGAGGCTGTCCCAACCTCTCCCGGCCTAACAAAACAGAGCAGACCCAGCAACAAAATCAAGCAGGCCCATGAGAATGGCCTTGTCTGCAGAAACTCCCAGTGGCGAGTGAGCCAATGAGTTTCAGTTAATTATCTGGAGAATTCCAGATAACCGCTGGTCCTCCCTGGGCTGTTTTGATGTTTTATCAAGGAATGGCTTTGAAGTCAGAGCTTTACGTTGCCTATTTGGCTTAAGCACCGTATTCCACTTGCAACAAAAGGATGGAAAGACGAAATAAATGTTTTGAAAAGCCAGGAAGCCATGAGAATGTTAGATAATCTAAAAAGTGTTGTTCCCCTGAACTATTGGTCTGTTCACCATTTTGCTAGTAACTACTGTCACTACTGGGTAGCATGGCCTAGCTGAACCCCCCCCACCAACAGGTTTGTGTTGTCCAGAGAATGGTGAGAGTCAGGAAAAACAAGGGCAAGCAGCAGAATGACTGCTTGAGGCTTTCTCAGCAGCCTCCTTATCTCTCGGCCTCCTTGGAGCCCCTGGGGCTCACGGGAAGTACGCTGGGGCAGCTGTGGGTATCCGAGGTCAGGCCCACTTCGACAGCGGCTTGAGCATCTCTGGGGCAGCTTCTTGGCTGAGGGCTGTGGAAGCTTGAAGTCTTGGGAGCATGCCTCTGTTTGTTGTAACTGTGTTAAAACACGCGTGCTCAGGGGGCTGTGTGGAGCGCAGTCTCGGGTGGGGGTGTGTGTGGTGTGCTCAACGCATGCGTTCTTGGTGCATCTGGAATGTGAGATTTTTGACCCGCATGCTCAGTGGAATGCGTGTGAGACTATCTCTTGGTTGGAAATCAAACCTCAGACAGTAGTCCTCATGAATGCTTAGCTGATTACTGTACTTGCTGTTTTCCATCTGTGGTATGCACTCAAGGCAGCTTCCTGCAGCTAATTATGTCAAGGAGTATATAAATCAGCAGAGGGGTTCCTCGGCCAGAAATGAAACCTACCTTTTCGTTAAGAATGACTCTGTTTTGGATTTTCGCAGAACTCTAAACATAGTATTAATCATTTTAGGTAGCTTGTCTTTTCAAGAAAACACAATTCTCAAGGTTGTAAGAGAAAAATCCACAACGATGCCCTGTGCTACTTCCCACCGAGTATTTTTGTCACGCACTTTTCTTCTTTCTCTTTCTCTGAAGCAGGGGTGCCCCCTTCAGCATTTTGCAGCTTCACGTAAGCTTTTTAAATCAGCAGAAAGAAAGAGGCTATTTATATCGCATTAATGGTAAGGTTAAAAGCCAAATGTCTTTTCATGTTTTAAAGACTTAAAATTATGCTTAAACAGTAACACACATCAATGCTGTCATGATTTTGCAATGAAGAAAAATATTTGACCAGGAAAAAACTTAACTTTGAAAGAAATAGTTGCAAAGTTTTATCGATAACACTGATGATTTCCCGACTCTAATTTTTGATTGATAATCCCACTGGGAGAAAATCAGGGTAAGAGAGAAACATCCAGAAGCAAACTGGGACAAAGGGGAGGTGGGAGGTGGTTGGCGCATGATAACGGGAGAAAAACCCCTTCATCCAAGGGGAGAAAAACCATTCTGTACCAAGAATCCCGCGACAGTATCTTATAACTACTCCTCTTAGAAGGGATTTTCCCTCTTGAAACTGAAGCAGGGAGAAGGCAGGGAGCCGGGCACAGCTTTCCGTGAGTAGCACCAGTACACCGGCCTCATCACGGAGAAACAAGAACGCAGGTCACTAAGAGCTGAGTCATGTCTGAGTTAGGCCTGTCCTGACATTCTGTAGGCAGCTCTTTCTTTCCAGGGAGGAAGGGTCCAGCCCCAGCCAGCCCTCTTTACCCAACAGACGCGCAGGGTATGTTCAGACATGCAGCAAGGGGAGCTTTCAGGAGGAGGCGTCCAGCCTGGAGGGACAAGATGAGACAGCAGAGGCTGATGACAGGCCCTGGTGACTGATAACCAGGGTGTGTTCTGCCAGGAGAACTTGCCTCCAAAGTGATTTGTTTAGACCTCATAGGTAGGTGAGAATCCAAAATACCAAAATAGCATCAAATTCTTTTGAAAGCCTAGACAAGGGAATGAAGTTTGGCTTTTTTGGAAGAAAAAAAAAAATGGGAACAGATGAGCTGCTATGAAACAATGGAACAGACGAGATGGCTCTCCAAGCCCTGGCCCGCGACCATGTCCTGTGTGGGCTGCAGTTAGCAGTAGAGCTGAAACTTGGGCGAGCAGTAAAATCGCCTGTGTCTCGGGGACCAGTTTCCATTTCATCCCCAAGAGCTCCCCTGGCCATGTGGAGCTTTTGTTTTCCTTTTTTCTTCTTGTCACTTCATTTTATTTAGATATGTTGTAAGGGTCTTACTTCTCCGTGGTAACGGCTCATGAGTCACAATCCCCTTCAGGGCGGGGGACTGAGGACTTTTGTCACATACAAGGTGATGCTTTCTACGGCCTCATAGCCTCTGACCCAGAAAATGAAATGACTCCTCAGGCATAGGAAAAAAATAAGTAAAAGCTTTACTCAATCTTTGTTCCCATTTTCAGAATTCATAATACCCACAGCTTAATGTCTATATTGTAAATCTACAAAAAATGGAGCTGTTCTTCCGATACGAAGCTATGATCTGACTTTACCTGCGTGTTGAATACTGAAATACTCCATCACTTTGCTTAAGAAATACTGTTTTCCATAATATGACATGCAGTGTATCTCAAAATATCCCTGTCAGAGTTTGTTTGGGCTGCTGCAACAAATTATGGTAGATTGTGGTTTACACAACAGAGATTTATCTCCCACCGTTGAGGGGCTACAAGTCCAAGATGAAGTCACTGGCAGATTCCGTGTCTGGTGTGGTCCCTCTTCTGCTGAGTTCACTGTGTCCTCACATGGTGGAGGTGGGAGGGAGCTCTCTGGGATCCCTTTTATAAGCACCCTGAGCCCATTCAGGAGGCCTCCACCCTTCTTGTCTTATTCACCTCCCAAAAGCCCCACCCCCTAATACCATCACCTTGGGGGGTAAGGTTTTGACATGTGAATTTGGGGGGGACATAAATTTTCACACCATAGCAACCCCAAATAAATTTAACATCTAAAAAATATTCCAAATTTATGAATGTCACTTCCTCCCTAGCTGAATTTTGTTCCTTTCACTGTCTTTCTATTTTTTGAGCAAAGCCCATATGCTCAGTCGTCGAGTTAGACTGTGGTAAAACCATTAACAGATAGCTGATGGACCTATTTCTCGTAATAAATTTAGAATGAGGTCTCAACATGTTTACCTTGGGAAATCAAAACCAAACGTCTTTTCAGACCTTTAAGTCAGATAGCTGCAGAGATAGGGAAGGGCTGCCTGGGGGAAGGAGTTCCTCCTGGTTCCACCAGAGTGAAAGGCAGTAAGCAGTGTGTCAGGAAGCTAAAACTGGAATATTGTAGAAATTGAAATCAATACTCAAGAGAGTTGTTTTTGCAAAAAAAAAAAAAAAAAAAAAAAAAAAAAAACCCAGACCTCCTGCTTACAAGGCTAACTTGGATCACCCTACTGAGCAAAGAAATGTTCTCTTCTCAAATGTATTTTGCAGAGACTTATCATATTTTGGGTGAAATTTTCCTGTTACATAGCAATGTCTCCGGGTGGGATGAGCATTCAGTCAAGAATTTACCAAATAGCTTCCAAAAACTAGGCTCCTCCTGAAATGGTAAAGATGACCCAGCGTGACCCAGAAACTGGAAGATGAGTCGAGCTGTGCCTAGTTTCCAGTCTTTCTCGGGGTTACCATCACTTCAGATAGAGTGAACCTCGAATAACCACTGGCAGAAGTTCAGAGCTCTCTCACATTCATCCTTTTTTTTTTTCTTTTTCCTCTTCTTCTCTTCCCTCTCCCTCCTCCTCTACTCCAGCTACATTTCTTCTTCTGCCTTGTGATAGAAAGTGAACAGGGTGCCCCATCAGGCGATAGAAACCCAACCACTAACTGGATGGATTTGGCCCACATGGTGTACGGAATACAGTAGGTGCTCAAAAGGCTCTTGTTCTCTTTACTTTCCCTCATTCTCTGCAGTCTTCCCAAGCCCTCCTACAGCACCCCCCACCCCCCGCTTCCCAGTGTCCAAAGATCTTGAAAACAAATAATCACTTCCACTGGGATTGTATTGTAGCCTGGTGCTGAAAGTCAGTTTGATTTGGGGCAAAGCCATAGACCAACAACCAGCCTAAACCCTTGCTTTCCCACTCTGAGAGAACTTAGAGAGAAGCAGCTAGGAAAAGGGCTCCCCAATTACCTCACCAGAACCCATGACATCTCTGTGGAGAGGGGAGCAGCTCCGTGAGCGAACGGTGCCAGGAGCCAACTCCAAACAGGGGATGTTCTCGTCAGATGGGATTGTCCCCTTACCTGCTCTTCTAGTCCTGGGGGCTGGGAAGAAAGGAAAGGTTTTCAGGCGGGTTCAACAAAGTGTTAGACTAATTTCATTAATATTAATAATATTTTCTTATGAAGTAGTTTATAAATTCACAGTGTTTCTGAATGTGTCATTTGTCAACATTGGAAATTTTTGAATAAGGAGGACTAAAGTGATTACAACCACAGCTATCCAGAGAGCAGCCTTCTGTAAATCCTTGAACTTCTGTAGCCAAAAACTAATAAAGTCTCTGCTGAATAAGAAGCCTTGAGCACCGGGCAACAAATTAGCATGACCCAGAAGACCACTTGTCTGCAAAGCGCCATAACCTACCCTCACCACCCTCTCTGGGGGTGGAAATAGATATTTATAAATCAAAAACAAGCTGTAAAGGAAAAGCTACTAATTTTAGACAATGGCTTCTTTTCTTTCTCTTCTTGTTTTTTGAGAGTGTAAGTTTCAAGGTCTATGTGTTTGTTTTTTTCACTTTCAGCGATCTCCCAGAAGTTGTCAATGTAAACTAAACTTCTTTAAAAGAATAACTACTCTATTGAGCTATGTCAGAAGGCAGCTTTTAAGGACAGTGGTCTAATAGCAGTCTTTGAAGCCAATTCAACAGTGCTGGCAGAGCCACTTCCAGTACTTGGATCCTGAATTTAGAAAAGGGCTTTTGCATTTTATTTTATTATTATTTTTTAAGTGTAAAATTCAGTGTTTTTTTAATAATATTTTTTTATTATATTATGTTAGTCACCATACAGTACATCCCTAGTTTTTGATGTAAAGTTCCATGATTCGTTACTTGGCTTTTACATTTTAAATCTGCAATTACAGTTCTGAACTTACTGCTCATTTTGGAGCATACCATAACAACTGCTAAAATCACTTGACGCTGGGGTTTGGCGTTTGACCTTGGAAATCACACCCTCTTAAGTTATCCATCACACCCATTAAAATTAACTGTGAACTCAACTTGAAGATGATCCCATGTCCATTCGGTATCGAACTAAGATGTTTACATATCTAAATACTGCCGCAGGTGCCTACACGGCAGCTCTGTTGAAGGCATGACTGCCTGAAGTTGAAAGAGCACGCATGCGAGTTTTGTTTGGTTTGGATGACAGAAAAGCCAAAGCATTTGCACAAAAATATGTCAGTGAAATGCAAAATCAGATGCCAGTCCCAACCCCTTGTAGATCTGCAATGTTTCGGAGATACATATGGACGTTCAGGTGTTTCCTAGTTTTAACCCACACGTTCGCTTAGGCGAACACGGAAAGCTACCGGATCTGGCTGCGCGGAGCATAGTGTTGGTGGAATATATGCCCGTCGGGAAGTAGAGGCTAGTTTCATTTCCTTTCAAGCACTGACTTTATAGATGGCCTCCTCAAATATAAACTCCTAACACGAGTTTGGAACAGACTCTATTAGAAGAAAGGAGAGTACAAGAGACATTCCTAGTTTCAAACTTTGTAGCCATGACTTTTTCACTGTGTTGTAATCAGAAGTGAGTGACTGTCTGAGCCACACTTGCCTTGTCTGTAAAATGGGGTGAGAGCTACTTAGCACTCCAGATGGTTAAAGACTTAAACAAAATGAGATAATGTTGAAGTATATAGTAAAGTGTTTGGTCTACAGACACTCAGTATATGTTGTTTTGTTTTTACTTTTATAACATTGGCTGTAACTCCTAGAAGTTGAGGGGCACCTGGCTGGCTCCGTTGGTGGAGCCTGGGATCCTGGGATCGAGTCCTGCATTGGGCTCCCTGCTCAAGGGGGAGTCTGCTTCTCCCCCTCCCCCTGCCCCTCCCCCTGCTTGTGCTCTCTCACTTTCTCTCCATAAAATAAATAAATTTTTTTAAGATTTTATTTATTTATTTGACAGAGGGAGGGAGAAGCAGGCTCCACGTTGAGCAGAGAGCCCTATGTGGGGCTCAATCCCAGGATCCTGAGGCCATGACCCGAGCCAAAGGCAGACACATAACTGACTGACCCACCCAGGCAACTCCAAAATAAATATTTTTTAAAAATAAAATTAAATTTAAATAAATAAATTAAAAAATCTTTAAAGCAAAACAAAAACGTCCTAGAGGTTGAACTGCCCGGTCAAAGGGTAAATGCATTCATATTTGTACTAGACATTGCCATATACCCCTTCACAGGGGCTATGCCTTCTCCACTCGACCAGCAATATATAATAATATATAAATGCCTATCTCCTGGGTATGCTTTTTAAGTACTGGACAAAGAGCTAGACTATTGATAAGAAATGAAGGCAAGTAATAATACAAAGAGCTCACATTCGTTGAGCACTTTATAAACTGTTCATAGTTACAGCAAGCAAAAGAGAACATACACATTATCTCATTAAAACTTCACAGTAACTCGGTAGTTACTTTTATTATCATCTGGTTTTAGAAAGGAAGAAACCAAGGCATGGAGAAGTTACTAACTCGAGGTCATAGAATTTTTCAAACCCAGGACTGAGTAACAATTGATCCCTTGAAGTCATCTGCCACACTACCCTCCTTTTCTATATGCCTGTGTCTCTGGATAGGTGCAAAGTGGTTTTATTTCAGTTTGTTGTAAACTGTCCAAGGGATACGGCACACAGTGGAATCTCCAAGTTTACGCATGGTACCAACTGCTTCCAGGCACGATCTCACAAGATTCAGTGAAGGAGCAGCTGGTTCGTTTTTGTAGATAATTACAGCGGAGCACAATCCAAAATGCGTGTCTATCAGTGACAGCCACCCGTTTGCCTGGTCCGATGTAAGAAGGGGATCTAGATGTTGATGGAGACTGCTCCCCAGAGACCCTGAATAGAAAGAACGGCATGGCCTGGAGGGGAGGTTTGAGTTTCACCTCCAGACTTACCTGCTTGCCTTAGGCAAAGCAGTTCTCATCCCGCAGGGGGGTAATCTGGTGATTTAGGACCTTCACAGGCCCAGGACTTGGCTTCTTTTAGAAAATCCACCCTATAGGGGTGCCTGGCTAGCGCAGTCGATAGAGCATGTAACTCTTGATCTCGGGGTTGTGAGTTCAGGCCCCACTTTGGGTATGGAGCCTCCTTTAAAAAATAAATAAATAAATAAATAAACAAACAGACAAACAAGGGAGAGTAATGGGGCACCTGAGTGGTGCAGTTGGTTAAGCAGCGAACTCTTGGTTTGGGCTCGGATCCTGATCTCTGGCTCATGAGATGGAGCCCCGAGTCAGGCTCCGTTCTCAGTGCAGTCTGCCTGAGACGCTCTCTGGCCCTCCCCCGGCCCCCTACAATAAATAGATAAGAAAATCTACCCTGTACATTTCAAAACTTTTACAATGACCCGCATTCCCATTAATGAGCTTCCTGTAAACATCCTGAAAGAGTTTTTATCTACAATTAAAATTACATATGTAAAACTCATTTCGCTTAGGATTAGCTCTGATTCCTTGACAACCGTACATATTTCAGAATTTCTCACAAAATGAAAAATACCTAATCCACAAAGTATTTTCAAATGTAATGGAATTTTGTTAATAGTAAGTTTAACAATTAGTGATGCTAACATAATGGTAGTTTAGAACAGCATTTCATTAAATTTTTATTAATTTTGATTTTGCAGTTTGAATTCATGGTTTAGTGCCAATCACTCTTTTTTCAAGACTCAAATATTTTATATCCTCTTGAAATTCTCACAAGCTGGGGCCTGCCGCCTGCAGCACATAGGACCCAATAGTAACACCTATCCTATGTCCTTATGGGATTGCTGTGGGGTTAAGTGTAGTGAGGGACTAGAAGTACTTCTCACCTCTAGAGTGAAGTGTGAATATTTGCTATCATGAATTTGTTGCTATGTGTAGAAAAACCGGTCTACTATTGATACCATAGAGGACCAATATATAAAGTTGACCCTCAAACACGGTGGGGTTTTGGGGCTCCGACTTCCCACTGTATTCTTACAATTAAGTAAGCTAGAGAAAAGAAAATGTTATTGAGAAAGTCATCAAGGGGGCACCTGGGGAGCTCAGTGGGTTAAGCGTCTGCCTTTGGCTCAGGTCATGATCCTAGGGTCCTGGGATCGAGCCCTACAGTGGGTTCCCTGCTCAGTGGGAACTTGCTTCTCCTCTTTGTGCTTGCACACTCTCTGTCAAATAAATAAATAAATAATCTAAATAATAATAATAATAAAGTCATCAAGAAGAGAAAATATATTTCCAGTACTGTACTATATTTTTCCCAAAAATTCACATGTGGGGCACCTAGGTGGCTCAGTTGCTTAAGCATCGAACTCTTAATCTCTGTTCGGGTCTTGATCTTGGGGTTGTGAGTTCAAGCCCTGTGTTGGGCTCCATGCTGGGCATGGTGTTTGCTTTGAAAAAAAAAAAAAATCCATCTGTAAGTGGGCCTGCACAGTTCAAACCCTTGCTGTCCAAAGGTCAACTATAATATATTGATATATGTTATATATTAATCTATTGATATATATAATATATATTACATTATCTTATTTTTATAAAACAGAATCTTTAGTAATATACATTAATAGCTATCTATTAATATATGATATATAATAATTGTATATAATTAATAATATCTATGTATATGTAATAACTATATATGTACAGAGTAGTATTATATAGAAACATGTTGTCTTACTTTTACAGAACACCTATGTCATCATAGTTTGCTGTGCTTCATGAAGGGTATGTTTCAATATAGGGTAGTTGTTAGAGTTCAGTTCTAGAGTCTGACCTCCTGGGTTTAAGTCCTGGCTCTCCTATTTACTAGCTGTGTGATTGTGGGCAAGTTGACTAACTTCTCTAGGCTTCTCTTTCCTCACTTACAGTTGTAATGACAATAGTTAGTATATAGCAAGTTGTATACACTCAATAAATGATGGCCATTCTAGTAATAATAATAGCCAACCTATTAGGAAAAAGGAGGCTGAGAATGATTCCGGACAAAAGCGTTTGCTGCAAAGCAAAGGAAGCCATGAGGTTGCTCTGTTTTGAGTAGTAGTCATGACTTCGCTCTCAGCTGGGAGAGGTCTTTTAAATTCACACATCAGTGTAGGAAGAAGGCAAGCATGGGTGCCGGTTTGGCTTCCCTCAACTCTGTGTCTTCAGTGGAGAACGTCGCACGAGGAACACAACTGAGTCTGACTAACCAACCTCTCTGTGCTCTGGGTTCTCTTCAGTTTGGGAGCTTCGTCAGTTTCCATTGCTTGTTCCACCAAGAATTCATTTCAGACCCCAGTCAAGGGGCCCCCTGCTCCGTTTCTTGCCATGGCAAGTCCTAACTTTCCTGGTTACTTTGAAGTGCTTTTGAAGATCGTATCCTATTATTGCCCATTAGAAAGAAATCTGGTTTTGATCATGGGAGTGGGCCATTTTGCATTGCTTGGCCCAGAAATCAAGGCTTTCGGCGGAAGACTTGGAGGAAGAGCCCCTTGGCTTTAAGAACAGGGCAGCATGGCTCACAGCCCAGAGCGGGCCTTACATGTGACTTTTATGCCAAGTTACTCTATTTCTTTCTCTATACCTACTTTTTTCCCAACAAATATTTATTAAGCATCTATTGCACACAAGACACTACTCTCCTAAGAGCTATAAGGGGTACAAAAAAGAAAAATCATCATGTAATCTATCTCATTAGGCTAATCAATTTAAAGGGCAACTCTATGAATAGCAGTAGTGCAATTATGTCAAATGGCATATTTCTTACCTTCATCAAACTGATGTTTCGTCATCACGTGCTTCCAAGATTTAAGAGTGAGCCTTACCTGGGTCACTATGGTAGACACTATGCCAAGCTGACTCTTCAGCAACCTCACCTGTGAGCAGGTTTTAGGCAAAGGGGCTGTGCTTCCTGCACAAAATTCTAGTCCTGTGATAGTCCATGACCACGGGCTGTCTCCACAAAACAGCACATTCATGCTTTTCCTGTGCCTTTGTACGGGCCCCTCTGGACACAGCTGAGAGTACCCAGGCCATGGACCACAGCCTGGGGACTTTTCTATTTGAAACCAATGGCAGTTGAAAGCTGTACTAGGGAAACAAAGGTACAGTATGGTATCAGTTTTTACGTTCTTGTGGGATTATTACTGAATATGGAGATGAAATTGATCAAGTGAATGAAACATTATACAACAATTGCTGCCTGGCGAGTATCCTCTTTGGTACCATAAACTGATGTGACAATTGTAGCATCTTGGCGAACTTTACACTACAATGAGACTTGCTTAGAGCTGTTCTCTTGATAACCCAGGAATTAAATACTGACAGTATCAAGTACTGATGGAATAGAATGTTTTGCTGACGTTAAAAACAGCAAATACCCAATCCCTTAAGAGCTTGATATTACTCTAAATTTTCCACTACTAGAAATGTAGGATTAACAGAATAGTCACTGTGATCTTTATAAAGTACATTAACATGATGACATTCAGAGCAGTGAAATGCACATCAAGGTGACTGAGAGAAGAACACAGAAGTATGAGATCACAAGACGGAAGAGGGGGGAAAAGCTGTCTAGCAGAAAAACAAACAAAATGGATAATGAAACGCCAGTTGATTTGTGAATTGAAAATATTTTAAAGTGCCAGCACTATGTAAGGATCAGATGGGTCAGTCTTTCTAGCCATTGCAACTGGTCTTTACCACAACTCTATTATAGTAACATATATATTTTTAAGATTTATTTATTTATTTTAGAGTGAGAGTGGGGAGAGGGGCAGAGGGGGAGGGAGAAAAGCAGACTCCCTGCATATCTCATGACCCTGAGCTATGACCCAAGCTGAAATCAACAGTCAGACGCTCACTGACTAAGTCACCCAGGTGCCCCATATTAATTTTTTTTTTTAAAGAACTAGAAAACCAGGGGCGCCTGGGTGGCTCAGTCATTAAGTGTTTGCCTTCGGCTCAAGGCATGATCCCAGGGTCCTGGGATCGAGCCCCTCATCGGGCTCCCTGCTCTGCCGGGAGCCTGCTGATTCCTCTCCCACTCCCCCTGCTTGTGTTCCCTCTCTCACTGGCTGTCTCTCTCTCTCTCTGTCAAATAAATAAATAAAATCTTAAAAAAAAAAAAAGAACTAGAAAAACATTCTTAAAAGAGTAATCAAAATCATAGATACAAGACAGCGGGCCCAGAAGAAGTGTGGCTACCTCTACCCAAGAAAATAAACATATTTCTATAAGACAGACAAGAGGAAAGACTCTGGATGGAGAATTTTCTAGAATCTGCAGTGTGTCCGTTTTATATTACGGAAGTAGAGGCTTGAAATTAGGAAGAAGTGAAATTCTTTGATTAGCCTTTGCCTATTTCTTGCTTTATAAATATCCATAAACATACACATACAAAATTATAAAACAATCATAATGATAGGGTATCCCAGCTGGCCATTAGGTAATCAGTTTCATTCTGAGGTTCATTTTGTGATAGCCCAGTTTTGTTTTGTTTTTTTTAAGATTTTATTTATTTATTTGAGAGAGAGAGAGAGACAGAGATAGTGAGAGAGAGCATGAGTAGGGAGGAGAGGGAGAAGCAGACTCCTCCCTGAACAAGGATCCCAACGCAGGGCTCAATCCCAGGATTCTGGGATCATGACCTGAGCGGAAGGCAGACACTTAACCGACTGAGCCACCCAGGCTCCCCAATATGGTTTTCTTCTTAGGGAAAGATCAGTCACCTTAGAAAAACAAATGAACCGGTTTCAGATATGCAACATATAATTGAAAAAAATATTGAGCCAGGCACTGTGGAGGTACTGAATTCAGAGATGGTTTTCTTTTTTTTTTTTAAGATTTTATTTATTTATTTGACAGAGAGAGACAGCCAGTGACAGAGGGAATACAAGCAGGGGGAGTGGGAGAGGAAGAAGCAGGCTTCCAGCGGAGGAGCCTGATGTGGGGCTCGATCCCAGAACGCCGGGATCACGCCCTGAGCCGAAGGCAGACGCTTAACGACTGCACCACCCAGGCGTCCCTCAGAGATGGTTAAGACATGGGGCCTGCTCTCTTGGGGACAGAAATCTATAATTACAGTGCAGTGATGAAAGATATGAGAGGCACCTTCTAAAAGTTAAGAGAGGGCAGAAACAGGGTAAATAATTCAGGAAAGTTTTACAGGAGGGACGATAACAGATATGAAATTTAAAAGATGAGTAGGAGCTTGCCAGGTAAAGAAGGAGGACAAAAAATTACAGGCAGAGGGAACACCATGTGTCAAGCTGCAAGCAGAAAAATAAGTAAGAGAAAGGAGAAAAGGTGTATAGGGGGAGAATAGTAAGAAACAGAAGAGAATGGATTAAGTTATAAAAATCCCAACACAGAGTTTGGACTTCATCCTTAGGAAGTGAGCAGCCACTGAAGATCTTTAAACTAGTGAATGCAACGATCAAGTTTGTCTCTTTAAAAGATAATTAAGAAGACAGTGTAGGGAATGAACTAATAAGTGTTTTGACTAGAGGCAGAGAATGCTGTGATTATTACAGAAGACCCTGTCAAGGCCAAGGCAATTTGTGGGATGAAAGAGATTGGATTCATGAAACTGATGACTATTTAAACTTGGATATAAGGAAGAGGAATGTGGGTTTACAAATTGGATATTGCCAATTTCTTTATTTTTGAAAGTTAGAATTAAATGTAAGGAGGGTCTATTAAATAAGAAAGAGTTGAGTTGAACAGAAGAAATTTGTCAGCAAATAACCAATTGCAAGACAGAAATGGTGGCCATCTGTTGAAGGAAATCCCCATTAAGGTACAATGACCACAATAGCCAAACTGTGGAAGGATCCAAGATGCCCTTCAACAGATGAATGGATAAAGAAGTTGTGGTCCATATATGCAATGGAGTATTACTCAGCCATCAGAAAGGATGAACACCCACTATTTGCATGACATGGATAGAACTAGAGCAGATTATGCTAAGTGAAGTAAGTCAAGCTGAGAAAGACAATTATCATATGGTTTCACTTATATGTGGAACATAAGGAATAGCATGGAGGACATTAGGAGAAGGAAGGGAAAAATGAAGGGGGGGAATCAGAGGGGGAGATGAACCATGAGAGACTATGGACTCTGGGAAACAAACTGAGGGTTTCAGAGGGGAGAGGGGTGGAGGGATGGGCTAGCCCGGTGATGGGTATTAAGGAGGGCATGTATTGCATGGAGCACTGGGTGTTATACATAAACAATGAATCATGGGACAGTACATCAAAAACTAATGATGTACTGTATGGTGACTAACAATAAAAAAATAAAATAAAATAATAAAAATAAATGAAAGGAAGGAAGGAAGGAAGGAAGGAAGGAAGGAAAGAAGGAAGGGAGGAAGGGAGGAAGGGAGAGAGGAAGGTTCATCCCAGGAACCTTCTCTCATCCCCAGGAGGTTATCCTCAGCCAATCATCTACCCTCTGCACAGGAGAGGTCACACTCACGGCTCACATGTGAATGAATCAATTGGCTGCATCTGTGACATAAGTCTGAAAACTTCCAAGGAGATGGAGCCCCATTCATTGACAAAAATGGGACAAACAACCAAACTCTTGACTAGTTTGTATATGAAACTTTCTGTAATCAACAAGCTAGAATAGTTGGACTTTCTATGGTAGTAATTTCTGTGATTATTATATCCATTTCGTGACTTAATTCTAAACCCCACTCTAACTGAAGCCAGGAAAAGTGTCTCTTTTCTAATGTTATCCAAAATGCCTCATTTCAGAAAATAAAGTTAGAAAATTTGCTCTGCTTAAAAAAAAAATTAGGATGTAATTAAATTGAAATAGCAGGTAAGAAATTTAATATCTGGTAAAGATTAGAATTATCTTATTCACCCCCAATAAATCCACATGTGCAAGTATGTAACAGAGTCCCTTAGTATTTGAGATGAAAATCATCATGTGAGAACATGGTACCTTTCTAACTACCTCATTTCATGCAATTGACTATAACAGCATAATTTAAGTTAACAATCCATGGAATGTTTTGTATAAAAATCATAATGTATGAGTTAGTAGTTCACAAAATAAGAGAATTCATGTAGAAATTCAATCAATATTCTCAATATAATTTACATATGTCTAGATTTCATTCATATAATGCATTACACATAAACAAGAAATCGAAAACTCGAAGAAGAGAAGCAAAAGCAAGATAATTGGACAATGATATCAAGTCAAGAAGCAAAGTCCAAAAATGTCTTTTAACCTTATGGAAAACAAAAAAGAAAAAGGAGCTCAAGTTTTCCATTAGATGAAAGGATCTCATTTGGATAGCAATAAATACATAATATCTGTTTTGTTCTTTGGAGTAGATTGTAAAGCTATAAAACACTATATTTTAGAAGAATGATTCATCTTTTTGAACTTAGTTTTTCTTCATAATATATACAAGAAATACAAGTTTATGGTGGAAGGTCCAAATCTTAGTTGGTTTAAAGAAAAGAGTCTCCACAATACTCATCTAGTCACAATGCCAAGGTTTCGTGTGTCCCTGGAGATATTTTGTACACATGTATACAAATAGAATTATAATTACATAGTGTATACACAAAATCATTCTCATCTGTTCTACAACTTGTTTTTTTCACTTGACATCTGTCTATATTAGTATACATAGAGTTACTTCCTTCCTTTTTTTTTAACGTAAGCTCTATCCTCAACATGCAGCTTGAACTCGTGACCCCGAGATCAAGAGTCACATGCTCTACCAACCAACCCCAAGTTATTTCCTTTTTAATATCTGCATAAAACTCTACTTTTATGGATGGCCATAGGTTATTTAACTTATTCCTTTATGGAAATTCAAGTAGTATTTAGTATTTTTAGAGCTAAAGTTCTTAATCTAAATCAATGAGTGGACTTTGGAGGGTCCCTTCAACAATCTGAAATTATCATCTCAATTTGTATGTGTACATAGTGAATTATTTCTGGGGAACAGCATGTACAGCTTTCAGCAGATTATCTGGGGAGTCAAAGACCCAAAATGTAAAAGAGCTCTTCATTACAGAATTTGTACAACTGCAACTTTGATGAAGTTTTAGAAAACAGCATTGAATAGTTATGGAATAGTGTTTCTAAACTTTCTAAAAATCCAAACCACCTTTTGATATACTTTACATACATACATATACATAATCACCTTTAGCATAAATCGCCTCTTTCCACTCAGAAATTCTGATAAACTTCTCCAAAGGAAATATACAAAGAAACCCCCTTTCCTTATTCCCCTCTGTCCCCCTCCCCCAGTCACAGGAAGAGTCATTGCACCTCCAGCCAAAAAGATGTGCCCAGGCTTTACTTTCAGTCACTGTAATATAAAAACCAATAAATATTTCATTTTACAAATTTAAAGTTCTATTCTCGTAGGGTTTCACTTGTAGTGATATGGCAGGATACATACACCTGTAAGTATACATATATGTCCTTCAAGGCATCCAAAATCTAATGAGTTAATAAGGAGTTACTGGAAGCAGGAAGTTAGAGGTAACTGAAACAGCAAAGGTGCTTCTGCACGGAGGGCATTTGCTGAATCAGGCTGGCCGCAAGTTTAGGTTTTGATAATATCCCAGAGGGGTAAGAAGTGGGCAGATGTTAAAGCCCCAGTCTTCCCAAGAAGAAGTCTAATAAGAAAACTATCCCATAAAACTTGCACCCCAAAAGATTACACTCTATAGGTATGCATGAACCAGAAGGTAAGTATATCCCTATGATCCATTTCCCCTCCCCCCGACTCCAAACAAAACAAAGCAAAATAAAACACACATACACCAAGAAAACTCCTACCTTGGCACTAAAGTAGGGGGGTAGCCATTTATGAGAAGCTGTAACCACACGTGGACTTCTTTCACATCCTGGGCCCAAAGTTCCATCAGCTGAGTGGTTCAAAGGACCTCAAGCTATGAATATTTCCATGATAATCCTTTACATAAAAAGGAGTATGTTTCTAGGTCACAAATGACTTTGCAAAATAATTTTGTAAGGAACGTGATCTTATCACTGTCAAAAATAACTAAGCACACAAGGAAGCAAGGCACCATGAAGGAGAAGAGAACAGTTGCACCAACGATTAAGATGTTAAATTATTAGAATTAAAATAAATAGGCTTTAGGTGCCTGAGTGGCTCAGTCTGTTAAGTGTCTGATTTCGGCTCAGCTCATGATCCCAGGGTCCTGAGATCGAGCCCTATGCCAGGATCCCTGCTCAGTAGGGAGTCTGCTTCTCCCTCTCCCTCTGCCCCTCCCTCTGCTCATGACTTCTCCCACAAATAAATAAAATCTTTAATAAAAATAAATAAAATAAAATAGGCTTTTCCCTTCTAAGAAAGGTTAATCTTAAAGTTTATGGGATTCATATGTTATAAATATAGTTATAATATACATACACAGGCTATGTGTAAATAGAAGATAAGCTTTAGAAGATCTACAGGGAACAAGCAACTAAAAGTGATTAGGAGATTTGAAAAGTCGTTCCTTCTGGGGAAAGGAGAGGTGGTTTATAATGGGGAAAAGATGCAGACAGGGCTGGGAGCTGGGTGCTTTCAGGGTGCTGATCACATTCTAAATCGTGATCCTGGGTGGTGGTTTGTAATTATTCTTTAAGAATATTAGGTAGAGAAAGAAAGAGCCCTTGATAAAATAATAAAATAAATAATTATAAGGCAAACTATCCTCTTTTTTTAAAGATTTTATTTTTATTTATTTATTTGAGAGCGACAGCACGTGTGTGTGTGGGGGGTGTCAATGGTGGGGGGGGGGGGGGAAAAGGAGGGAAAGGAAGAGAGTAAGAATCCCAAGCAGCCTCCACACTGAGCAGAGACCGAGGTGGGTCTTGGGCTCAATCCCACGACCCTGAGATCATGACCTGAGCTGAAACCAAGGGTCAGAAGCTCAACCGACTGAGTCACCCAAGCATCTCTAGGCTTTACAAGAACTACCTTCTGTCCCCCAGCTCTCCCTGAAGAGTCTGTTATGCCCTCCTGTTGGAGAATCAGCGGGATGATGTTTAGGGCTATAGAACGCAGGGGAATGACTCCAGAGATTAGGTAGGAGGAACCACGCATGATCAGACAGCCCCTTCTACCCCATGGATCTGTAATGGGGGAGGACAGAGAAAGACTAAAGCATATTCAGACTGAGCAAATCCACTCCCTGCATCTTTGTGCTTGGGACCTGGTCCTTGTCTGAAGTCCTGAAACTTCTCCGGTCTGTTTGTCCCAAGAGCATACAGAAGTTAAAGTATTAGTCATCACACACCAGAAATAATTGGTTAAAAAAAAAAAAAGTTACTAATGCTAATAAAATATTAGGGCTATTTTTATAGACGATGTAATTCTCTCAGAATTAAATGTTTAACAGCTTGAGATGGAATTCACATACCATAAAATTCATCCATTTAAAGTATGTAATTAGATGTTTTGGTTTTTTTTTAGTATAGTCACAGAGTTGTGCAACCATCATGCACAATTTAAGTTTGGAACATTTTCATCACCCCAATTAATCACTCTCTACTCCCTACCCCCAAACCTAGGCAACCACTAATCTACTTTCTGTCCTTCAGAATTAAAATTTATGCTTCTGGTTTAACTGCCTTTAACCAAACCATTTCGTATCCTGAGCCTTGAAGCTAATCCAATTCTAATCTCCTGAAAATAACTGCTAATTCGGCCTCTGAGAGTTGCGTTTGGGGCATTTGTGTGGTGCCACCTTGAGGAACATAACACATGCCAAGCAGCTCCATGACAAATGCTGGACACACTGGTGGTCTGTCCCCACCACCATGACCCACTCAGGCCCAAACACAGACACAGCCTCTAACAAGGCGTGAGGATAGAAAATGCCACCCCAGCAACATACAGATCTTGGCCACCCCAGCAAACAGGTGGAATACGTCCATCCCTAAGATGACCTCAGGAATAGCCGTGGAATCTGGCAGACGTGCCATCAAGGCATAGAATGCGCCAGAGCTAGATTTCCATGAAGGAGGAAGTGAAGCCCGCTTGGGAGAAAAAATGAAGAACCATCTCGTTCGGGAAGCAGGCTGCTAATAACCGCCGCCAAGAAGCCTGGCTAGGTGGTGGGAGAGGCTCTGTGAGGGGGGCACTGGGAGGATCCAAGGGTTCCTTGCTTTGGTTCTTCCCTCTCGCACATTCTGTGCATGTGGTGCACTTTCCTCTACGAGCATCTGTGAAAGACCATGATTTTGTCTTGGGGGATGGGAGGAGTGCCCAGTGACAGCTGCCTGGGGCTTTGCAGTCTATTTCTTGGAGTTGAGATGATTGTGCTCTTGAGGCCCTGCTGCAGTCCTTGGGGGCTGCTAGAACCAGATATCAGAGTCCGGGTGGCTTACACAATAGACACTGGTTTCTCAGTGTTCTGGAGTCTAGAAAGTCCAAGATCAAAGTGCCAGACAGGGTCAACATCCAGTGAGGGCTCGCTTCTTGGGTTGCAGATAGTAGCCTTTTTGCTGTGTCCTCACATGACCTTTATATGTGGAGAGAGAGAGAGAAAGAGAAAGAGAGAGAGAGAGACTGGCATCTCTCCTTATAAGGGCACTAATCCCACCCTGAGGACCCCATCTTCATGACCTCATCTAAACCTAATCGCCTTTCAAAGGCCTCACCTCCACACACCATCATTTTAGGGGTTAGAGCTTCAACATATGAATTTAGGGAGGACACAAACATTCAGCCCATAACAGACACCCTTGGGTGCATATGGCCTAAATCAGATGTAATATTATGACCAATCCCTCCCTCGGCTTAAACAGAATAAATAGAATAAACTTGAATTAAAAGAGCAGGACATTCTTCACCTGTTCGTTTCCCCTGTTCTTGTAATTAGTCTTTATCATGACTTTTGGGGACATCCTGAATCTTTAAAAATTCAACTGTTTCTGTGGAGGTAAAATAAATAGGAAGGCCAACCTTCAAGTTTGTGGGATCCAGGTGGCGAGTGAGCTACAAAGTGCCCTACAGCTCAGAGAAGAGGACAAGGCAGAAATGAGCGGGCAGCTGTGCCGGACTATCTCCCTGGAAATTCCAGGGGCTCCCTGAGCCCCTCTGGTTTCCCCGATGCTTCCACTCGGCTGCCTGTGGCGGCGGAGGGAACACCCAGCAGCGCCCCTAAGGGAGCTGGAACAGGGGGTCTGCCATCAGGGGCAGGTCCCCACAGCAATGCCCTCAGAGCCCAGCACGTGCTCGGGGGCACCGTCAAGTGCAAGGCTGCCTGTCATACGGGCAGCATGTCTGCCAGCGAGACCCCCGCTCACAAAGGGACTGTCACACCCAGGCCACCAGAGCCCCCTAGCTTTGCAGAAAAGGCCAACGCGGGGCTGACATGGGCCGGGCTCCCTTTATGTGTCATGAGAAAGGAGAAGCAGAGGCGACGGGGGAAAGCCTGGGGTCCCCTAGCTGCTGGCATTGTATTAATCTCATCTCGAGTGCTGTCACTCACCCAGAAAGGTCTTGAATGCACCTCACTTCCACTTCTGAGGCACTGGGATGTGGCAGCCGCTGTCTGGGTTCTCTGGAGGCCGGCCACAGGAGGCGGGAGGAAAAATACCGGAGCCCCCCAGACCAGGCAGTGAGGGGGACATGGGAACAAGCAGCTCAGGACCAGCCACATCCTCCGGCTGCTGAGAAAGTTCCAGCAGCTGGGAAGCACAGAGAAACACCCTCACCTTATAGGTGACTTTTCCTGGTCATAGAGCCTTGAAGAACTCAGAGAGAGGCCTTGTTAGCAGAACTTAAAATGGGCAAGATGAGCTTGTGATTTGGAACCCTGATACATGTGAAGCCTAAAATCAGGGCTGGAGGAGCTCCCAATCGGCAACATGAAATGCAACTAATGACAGTAAGGAACAACAGTACTAAGCAGTGACTTCGTTCTAGGCCCTGCCCTGGGGCCTCTGCATACAGCATTTCACTACATTTGCCCCCGCCTCTATCAGAGAAGTACGTGAGCATGCCCGTTTAGAGACTCAGAGAGATTCGGCGCCCAGGACCGCCCAGGTAAGAGCAGGCAGAGCCAGGACTGAAATCAGGGTCTGTGTGATTCCAAGACTGGAAGCTGTGGCTGGACAGGATGACCTCACTCAGGCTTTCAGAAGCTAGTACTTTTCCAGTCAGCCAGTTCAGCATTGAGCAAGCAGTTGGTAGGAAACAGCCACCCCTTCTGCCGCCCCAGGCTGGGCCAGCGGTATGCGGTTGTGTGAGGCTCTGTCACCACGATCTAGCCTTATTCTCAGTCTTTCCCACAGGCACAGGCTGCGTGAAGGGGGTCGGGACCTGTACGGACATGGAGACTGAACTCTGGGCTCCCCCTCGTCTGCCTTCCCCTGCAGAACCCATCTTGGGGTGGAGAACTTCGCGCATCCTTCCCAGATTCCAAGCCAAGCATAAATCACCAAATAACTATTCTAAGTGTAGCTTCAATAGGGACACACCCACTTTCAAGGGCCCCCAGGTGCCTGTCAGTCCCGAAGAACCGAGCCCAGGTCACTGACTTTCAAGGTGAACCTTGGTGTGCACTGGAGTCGCCTGCAGTGTGACTCGAGGAGCCCCCCCAGGGGAGTTTCTCCATCAGTAGTTCCGGGGTGTGGCCGGAAAGTCAGAGCCACAATTTCCAGGTGCTGCTGACACTGTGGGTTGGGAGACCACCTTTGAGAACCACCATTTTAGGGGATGGAAGCTTTAGCTTTGTCGTTTCATCATGGGGCACTGACCGCTGCCCGTGTAAATGTGACAGCAGCTCTTCCCAAGGACCTCGTGCTCCTCACCTGCACTGGTTTCCCGTGGCTGCTCTAACCAGTTACCACGAACTTGTGACTTAACACCAGTCATCCTACCGCTTTGCACTCGGAAGTCTAAAATGGGTGGGCAGGGCTGCGCTCTACTGGGAGGCTCTAGGGGGCAATCCACATCCTTGCCTCTTCCAGCTTCTAGAGGCTGCTTGGCTGCTGTATTCTTGGCCCTGTGGCCAATGCATCTCCCAAGCCAGAGGGAGGTAGCATCTTAAAACCTCACATCCCCCATCCCCCTCTGTTTCCACCATCACATCTCCTCCGACCCTGACCCTCCTGCCTCCCTCTCATAAGGACCGTTGTGATTACACTGGGGCCACATAGACAATCCAGGAGCAGCTTGCCATTTTAAGATCCTTAACTTAATCAATCAGCCAAGTCCCCACGGCTGTGTAAGGTAACACATTCACAGATTTCAAAGATTCAGAATTTAGAGACCGTTCTTCTGCCTGTCGCCCCACCCACCCTACCACCTGTTTAAACAGCAGGTGTCCCTCCAATCCCATACCATCCTTCCCACAAAAGAAAACCAAAACAGTATCAGGATTTGCGTGGTGCAATCCTTCTTACTTTCCCGGTAATAAAGGACAAGAGGGAAGGAGTGCGGGAAGTGCCCATCAAGATGGCCTCTCAGACCCTGCCCCCAACACCAACTAAGTCTCCCCATACTTGCCAGACTTGCTGGAATCTAGAGGCGCAGTGCCTCCTCTTCTGAGCCAGGAGCCTCCAGTGGCCCCACTGGGCTTGTTCACTCCACGCTCAGTCACCAGCACCAGCTTCCAAACCTGCTGGCAGGCCGCTTGTGAAAGATGCAGAAAGAGGAACTGAATTAAAAGGCTTTCTTGCCTTTTGAATTTCTGATTATTACCTTCGGAGTTTCTGGGCTGAGGCCCAACCTCAAGGCTGTGAAATTTCTGTTGGTGGGTGTATTAATTTGCTGAAGGGGCCATAACAAAGAACCACAGAATGGGCGGATTAAACAACAGACACGTATTTTCTGACAGTCCTGGAGGCTGGAAATCCAAGGTCAAAGTGTGGGCAGATTGCTTCTTCAGAGGTCCCTTTCCTTGGCTTGCAGATGGCTATGTTCTCCGTGTGTCCCCACACAGTCCTTCCTCTGTGCAGGTGCCCCTGGGGAAGGACACCAGTCTTATTGGATTCAGGCTCACCCTAATGACCTCATTGTAACTTAATCACCTCTTTAAAGACCCTGTCTCCAAACACAGTTGTCCTGACGTCCTGAGAGTTAGGACTTCCACGTATGAGTTTGGGGGTGGGAGTGGGAGACACAGTTCAGCCTCTAACAGTGGGCTGGGGCCCTGGGAGATTCCAGAATGTTTCCAGAAGGATTCCAGAAATAGCGTGAGGGTCGGGGAGAGGAAGGCCAGGCCGTTGACTTTAAGACAGTGCACCTCAGCCCAGAACTGCCTTTTGGTGTTAGATTAGGGGTGGGAGGAAGGCCGAGAAGGTCAAAGTAGACCCCAAAGGCTCAGTTTTGGTCTGTGTAAGCAAGCAGCGGCATTTAAGGCCCACTTTCCCCAGAGCCAATTCCCCGCACAAGGTTTTTTGCTTGATACATAATTCGCAGCTAATCACAGAAATTCCACCAAGTCCTTACACACCGCGGACAGAGAGGAAATCAAGGAGCAGACAGAGTGTTTGTGTTTGATGCTCTGAAAGGGCTGTGTGAGAGAAAGTGATTTCATTCTCCAGGCATGGTTCTGAGAAGGAAGTCAAACCGCCCACAAGTTGAAACAAACCAAGCAGCCTTATCTATTCTTGATTCTGGGTTCCCCTGTCTTCAAAGCCATTTGGAGGCAGGATACTGTGAACTGTCATTGTTAGAGTAAGTGCCATTGCAAGGTCCTTCCCGGGCCATGCTGGGTCTATGACTTACAGGACCTGGAATCTCTGATATTTTTCCATGATAAACCTTTATTACTTGCTGGTCAGACTCACTAACCAACACAGGCTTACAATATATAAATATATAAGGGGACACACATGAACACAGACAAGGAAATAAGCCAGTCCCAAAAGAGACAAACACTGTATGATTCCACTTGCATGAAGGACCTAGAGTGGTCAAATTCATACAGACAGAAAGTGGAATGGCAGTTGCCAGGGGCTGGGGGAGAGGGAAGGATGGGGAGTTGTTGTTTTATGAGTACAGAGTTTCAGTTTGGGGAGATGACAAGAGTTCTGGAGCCTGCTTGCACAACAATGTGAATGTACTTACTGAACTATACACTTAAAAATAGTTAACATGGTAAATTCTGTGTGATATATATTTTAGCACAGCTTTTTTTTTTTTTTCCCCCTTCCAAAAAAGGCTGCTGGAAGCAATCATATAATGGAAAAAACACATGGCTGGGGTCAGGCCAACCTAGGTTAACCCCATATCTGCCACTCACTAGTTTGGGGGCAATTTTCTGTTTATTTCCATGTAACAAAATACCCAAAAACTTAGTACCTTAAAACAAGAGCAATCATCTTGTTAGTCCTGTTTGGAAGGGCCCGGAACCTGGGAAGACCTTCTGCCGAGCAGTTCTGGCTCAGGGGCTCTCCCAGGCTTGCAGCCCGGTGGGGGGCTAGAGCAACTGGGGGGGCTGGCTGAGCATCTCTTTCTCTTCTAATAGCCTCAAGGCTTCTTCTTGGGATCTTTCCACACAGCTGATGTGGGCTTTCTTACAGATGACGGCTCGGGGCAGCTGGACAGACGGCTCCCGTGGGGGGCTCAGTGCTTCGGGAAGGCAGCTGCCCCGGGGAGAGAGGTAGAAATTGCATCACTTTTTCTCATCTAGCCTCAGAGGTCATACAGTGTCACTGCCTTCACATTTCCTGGGTCACAAACAAATCACATACACACCAGATTCAAAGGGAGGGGAATCAGACTCTTGACAGGAAGTGGCAACGTTCCACAACAGGGTTTGGCCAGCTATGCCCTCAGACCAAATCTGGCTCACCTCTCCAGGACAGCCACGTCCACTCATCTGCATGTTGTCTCTGGCTTTGCCACAATAGCAGAGTGAAGTGACTGGGACCAGAGAGAGCATGGTCCACAAAGCCTAAAATATTTACAGCTCTTTTTTTTTTTTTTAAGATTTTATTTATTTATTTGTGAGAGAAAGAGACCACAAACAGGGGGAGTGGCACAGGGAGAGGGAGAAGCAGGCTCCCTGTTGAACAGGGAGCTCGATGTGGGCCTCCCTGTGGGGCTCAATCCCAGGTCCCTGGGATCATGACCTGAGCCAAAGGCAGATGCTTCACCAACTGAGCCACCCAGGTGCCCCGAATAGTTACGGCTCTTGATAGAAAAGCTTCCTGACCTGTTCTGGAAGTACCTGTCAGACGGAAAATTCGGTGGTACTCACCTCTGGCAGGTTACCAGCCTCTCTGAACTTCACCTCCATCTCCAAATCTGTAAAATGGAAGGAAGATCATGTGTAAAAAGTGCTCAGCACAATTCCACGCCTACACAGGTAAAGTATAAAATGTAGTTCTTCCCTTTCCAGGCCTTATTAAGAGTAGAGAGCCACAGAACAGTGTTTTTGGCCATGATAGGTCTATTAGCAGTGTTGGCAATTCCCAATTTTAGACGCTCCTTGGAATTAAGGCAGGCTGTACAGAGAACCTCTTTTAAAATACATTTTTATTACTCTGGAGGAAAGAAGTGTTTGCAAGAACTCTTCTAAAAATGCAATGCATTCATTGGTCAGACTCACCAGAGTTTCAAAGAGGGAGCACCTAAGGGAATGAGAGAGATCTGGAAAATTTGGAATTGAGCGAGTGAGGAAGAGCAAGGAGGCAGCAGATCTCCCTCTGCCTGTGGAGAGAGACTTGGGAAATTTTAGCTACTTTACATTTGTGCTCAGAGCTGGCTCTGCCTCAGACGAAGCAAAGAAAAATGTTTTCTTAGCTTCTTACCCATCACCTCCCTTCCCCACTGCTCGGACTAGCGAGCTCCACTCCAACTGCCTCCCACCTGCCGAGGTGTCCCTTGGATTTTTTCTCTCATCATGTGGCTATCGCCAAGGCCAATCCCCCAGCAACTCCCTCAAAGATTATCTGTGCATGACCCACCTCTCCTCCTTGCACCAAATTCACAAAGGGGCATCCTGGAGAATATTTATTAGGCGCCTCTGGGCTCTAGCTCTTTAGAAGCAAGTTTCTATTCAAGAAAATAGAGACCCCCAACCAGCACTTCCTATGGTAACATTAGACCTGCCAGTCCCATCTTTTCTACTCATTGATTTAAAACCACCAAAGTTATCAACTGTATTTATGCAGCATATGAAACATTATTTTCTATCTTCTCTCCAAGTTTTGTTTGATTCCCATCACTTTTAAAATCCACTTAGCTTCACCCTAAGCAATGCTGGAAGAACTGTTCCTTTTTAATGAAGCTATTTGTTGCCATGTTATTTTTATATAAAATATTATCAGTGTTTTGGGGTGGGTGGGAGGGGAAGTACGCAATTTCATGATCAGAGGCCATTCCCTTTGGCCCTATTAATTTTTACAGCATTTCCCCCCTCCTATTTACCTAAATTTGCAATTCCAAGCAAATTTTATAAAATTATCCCCAGAGCCCCAACTCAACATTAGCCAAAGGCCAACTGAATTTATGCTGCTTCAGGAAGAATTGTGGTTTGGAAAAATTAATCAGCTGGCTCCCAAAAAAGTAACAATTGTTAGGACTACTGCTGTTGTTCCTACTACAACAGCTGCGGAGCCCTTCACAAATTGCAAAGGGCTTTCACACCTGCTGTCTCTTTCGTGTTCACTGTACCAACTCTCTTGTAGTCATGGTCCCATTCTACAGAGTATTATAAAATGAAACAGAATGCACTCTACAGATTGTTATAAAATGAAGCACAGAGTACTTAAGTACATTGCCCGAGATCACAGACCTACCAGTTTACAGACCTAGAATTCCAAAGACTTTCGCTTCATCCAGGCATTCCGTTCATTTATAAATTCATACTTTTTTTTTTTTTTAAGATTTACTTATATTAGAGAGAGAGAGCAGGGCAGGGGTGGGGGCAGAGGGAGACAGAGACTTAAGCAGACTCTGCACTGAGCACAGAACCAGACACAGGGCTCTATCCCATGACCCTGAGATCACGACCTGAGCTAAAACCAAGAGTCGGCCACTTATCCCACTGCGCCACCCAGGCGACCCATAAATCCATACTTCCAAGCGTCCTAGGCACAGGACCCTCTCAACCAACAGTGTTCCTTTTACTCCTTCCTCCAGAATGCCAACCCTTTTTTTCCCGAGAAAGTTTAGGCTGATTTTTTTTTTAAGATTTTTATTTATTTATTTGAGAGAGAGACAGAGAGAGCATGAGCAGGGGGAGCGGCAGTGGAAGAGGGAGAAGCAGACTCCCCACTGAGCAGGGAGCCTGATGTGGGGCTCCATCCCAGGACCCTGGGATCATGACCTGAGCTGAAGGCAGACGCTTAACCCATTGAACCAGCCAGGCGCCCCGGTTTGATTTTATATCCAAGACCACTTATAAAATAGAGTACTACCCACATTTCACTTAAGCTCAAAATATTTTTCTCAACAACATACTTCCTAATCTAATCTCTCTTTTGTTAGTAATAGCAAAATGGAACAAATGACAGACACTGAGATATCTTTAGTAGAAAATCCTTGGTTGTTTTATTTTGTCCTTGGGAAATAACTAAAAATGAAAATATGTTTGAGATGGTCAGTATTTCAGAAGTACTTTTGTGACTGAAACTATGAATTTAAAGGTCATATGAAATGAGAAGTTCGAGGGCATCTCTGGCAGGAGCACTGCTAATGCATACACTGAACAACAGTCTTAGCCTGAGATTCAGTTTTGTCTCATCACATACCACCTACCGGGCACCAGACAAGATCAATAAGACATCTGGTGGTCATGGAGACAGGATGGCACAATCTCACCACCTTTGCATGAACTATCGCTTCGGAGCGTCACAGGCTTTTGCACAGGTACACCTGGCTTAGTAGTTGCTAAGACAGAAGGAAGGGATTTCTCTTATGAAACTGTTGACATTATTGTTGCTATTACTGTATACTAGTTATTGTATACTATATGCTATTTATTGAGCACTTACTATGTGTCAGGGAATGTGGTGAGCATTTCTCATTTATTACTTCATTTTATCTTCCCAACAACCCCCTAACGAAGGTATTCTAATCCTCATTTTACACAATAAGAAACTGATATTCAAAGAGAGTAAGCAACCTTCTCCAGGTGACACACTTCTAAATCAAAGTCTGCCTCTAAACTTACATTTTGAAACATCATGCAATATTGTCTCTCAGGCATGGAAAGCAAAGAAGTTTTTGCTTAATAGATTTCTAGTAATTGAAGTGGGTAATTTTAGGGCTGGCATCCTACCTTATTACTATAGTAATCTAAGGAAATCTAGTTGACGGGCTTTAAGCAGAGCTTGGAGAGGGTCTGCAACTTTACATTCTCAAGTACTTGAACTTAAGAGTAAGCAGGTTCCATGCACATCCCGCCCTCCCACCCTGTGCTGGAAATCATGAGCGTTGGCTATGAAGGCAAAGGGAAACATACTTGCAAGTGCTTGTGTTTTTGTCTTTTCTGAACTCTAGCGAGCATGAAAAAGTTTTAAACCACTGATAAGGATCTATCCCGCAAGACATCAGAAATTCATGGCAATTTCTGCCGCTTCCAAAATTCAAGACAGCAGAGGCTGGAGCTCGTCACACTGTGTGGTTTGAATGAGTGGTGGAGGGTGAGGGGTGCGCACCCTCTGGAGACAGCCCCAGCTGGAGGCTGCAGAGCTGCTGGGATGGGGTACGATGGCAGAAGACTGGTGAGGAACCGCAGAAGAGCAGAATGGGCAAGGGACAACTCCCCACCCTGGGAAAGTGTGTCTAGCTTATAAAAGATGCATCACCTTCATGGTCAATTACGTCTTCTCTGGGCATCTCTTATTCGTAGGTGGCTACTGGGCTGCCACGGGACAGTGTGGGACTGCTTGAAACTGGGCAGGGAAGGAAGGCTCTCTAAAGAGAGAATTTATGAGTTGAGACCAAAGTGATAAGATGAAGTTTTAATATTATACCCCAGGGAGAGGCATCTGAAAATGTGTGTTCATGCCTGTAACATTTGTGCCGGGCCCTTCATGTTATTGAAACCCAAACATCTGAAAAGTATAGAGTTTCCCCCCCTCGGGAAGTTTTCAAGATGGTTTTTGTTATATTTGAATTTTGTTTTAGCCAATAATGTAGGAAGGAGAAGAAAAGGCAAAGAGCCTACTTCCTGTGTGTCAGATAGAGGTGCCACACTGTGTCACCTTACACTATATTAACTTCCTCATTCATCTCATTACACTATGAGATCATCAGTGTCGTTGCCCTAACTCAGCAGATGAAAAAACAGGGGTCAAAAGAGTCGAATCATAGGTCATGTAGCCTGTAATTGGCAGGTCAGGATTTGCACCAGGTCTGGCTGACTTTGAAGACCTTCTCCAGTCACCACACTACTAAGGACGGAAGTTGGCCTACCAAGACTGAGAAATTTTGGTCTGGTGATGTCCTGTGTAATGGAATTTGTCATATAGAATCATTTAATCCAACAAGTAAATAGAGTAGTAAACAAAGATTGACCTGACCACGAATTTTCCTCTATTCTCATCCACGAGCACTGGAGTAGTGCTGTAACAAGCAAGTCTGATGAGGGTTTTTTTGGGTTTGGGGGGGCGTTTTCAAGAGAGAAAGAGCACGTGTGAGTGCAGGGGGATAGGGGGTGGGAGGGGCAGAGGAAGAGGAAGAGAGAGAATCCGAAGCAGGCTCCACACCCATCATGGACCCCAATGCAGGGCTTGATCTCACAACACTGAGATCATGACCTGAGCTGAAATCAAGAGCCCAATGCTTAACCAACTGAGCCACAGGCGCCCCTGTGATGAGTTTTATGATAAAGACATGTAGGAGCTACTAATGGAACACCAATGAAGTGAATCTTGATGAATGAACAGGAGTGTTCGAGCAAGCAAGGACACATAGCATATATAAATTCATTTGCATAAGTCCAAGCCAAATAAATAAATAAGCAAATAAAATTTTAGAAATAAAATCGAAGTGACTTTGATGGGAAAGGCATTCGCTTTCTCAAATAATAGCAAACCTAGAGGTAAGGCAGCCAATGAACATATCCAAGCCAGCTTCCTGCCATCTTTCCACCTGTCCTCCTCAGTGTGGGGTTGTCTGCTCAGGCAGATGCCCCCTGTGGTCCCCAGATGGCAGCCACAGTTCAGGGTTATCTCTTGCTGATGACAATGTCCAGAGGAAGAAAAGGGATGTCCCTGCCTTGTGTTGCTTTAACTAGGGAGGTAAACCTTCCCAGAATCATTCCCATCAGACTCTTCCTTCAATGAAGATTCAGCCTCCAAATCTAGGGGAGGGGCCGACTTCACAAAAAGTCATGGCTGCTTGGAAAAGTTGAGGTCCTGTTGGCAAGGAGGGCGGCGATGAGAGAGCAAACAGCAATGTGTGCCACATGCATGAAGACATGTAAAAAGATGGCATTCTGGAAATAAGTTGTTAGGTGTGAAAAAAAATCAGGAGTTCTATGCCAGTGTTTGGTGGTATCTTGGGGGTCAGTGTTCCTTAAGCTCTAAAAGACAGTCAACTATCAAACAATATTAAGAGGTTTCCATTATTTTTTTTAAAGGGGGGATTCATATAAAATTTCCTTCAAAACCAAATGGTTAAGAAAAAAAAACACAGCAATATATATGGTAAAAATGCAATTAATTTAGTCAGGTGTCACTGATGGGGTTTTGGAATACAGGTGAGGTTCAGTGGGGTGGAGTCCATAGCCAACAACCAAGAAAGAATTCTTGAGGTGTCTTTTTGGTGCAAAATGATGGCACAAGGACAGGACCAGACCCGTGGGCAGAAAGAACTGCTGCCCTCGGGGCTGTGAGGGGTGGCTGATTATATACCATGGGGTTGGGGGAGGTAAGGACAAGGGAGGTTTCAAAGGATTTGCATATGATAAAGAGGACCTACAAGATAGCGGAGGCCTAGAGGCCTTGCCACTGTCAAGTTAAGGTTGTTTTTCCCTCTAGCAAGGCATTAGCATTAAGATAGCTGGGAGCTTCCTGGAAGAGTATCACACCCGTCCCACCCAGGAGTGGGGGGTGAGGGGAGGCTGCAGGGTATAAGCTTACGCTTTGTCTGCAGCCAGCCTTCTGCTCCCTCATCATCACAACAGTGATGACATAATGGTGCCTCTAACTGGTATTCTGACGTGTGTATGTTTTTATGATTACAACAGTAATGATTTTTTTTAATTGGAAAATTGAGAGAAGCCCAAAGAATAAAGTAAAAATCATCCATAAGCACATCACCTGGCTCTAACTTGATACCACAGTATACAGTAGTCTTGTACAGAATTACAGCAGCGACTTTTTTGTTAGAATGCACTTTCACATCAATTTCTTATCATAATTTTCTGTCAGATTTCTGCCAAACAGAGACAAGCTACTGCTGATCAGTTCAGAGAAAAAAGCAGCAACACACTGGCTTCTAAATTACAGAATTTAGTTGTTTTTTTTTTCCCTGAAGAGGTGAATTTCTGTTGTGTCTTTCTACTTAATGCAGCAAGTTGTCTAAGCCCAGACTCCGCAACGAAAGTAAGTCAGTCAAGCAGCGAAGACACAGGTACTTCTGTGAGTGTGGTCCTGGCGGGGGGACACCGGGGGAAGGAGTTGCAAGAACTGGGGCCACGTCTCCTCCCAGCGAGATGCAGCTTTCACCTCGAGCGTGGTTTATGAATCAAGGCGGCAGGGCCCCAGCACTAAGAAAGGGATAAGGATGTGCTTGTTGGAACCTTCAGGAAGGCTGTGTCAGTCCCATGGGCGTTGGTGGAATGACCACTACCAGGGGTCATCGGAATGTGCAGATTTCTTTACTTTTTCATTTCCAGTATAAAAAGGAATTTTGAACGTCTCTCCACATAATAGCAAACAACAGCAAGACTTTTCTTCTAAAAGTCAGGACCTGTCTGGGCAGGAATCCATTCAAGAGGTTGTTGTTTTATTTTATAAGTCCCCTTTTTCTTTCCAGGGAAGTTGATGGTTTTAATAAGGAAGAGTAAAAGTGGTCGGGAGGATGCAGAGTTCCAAAGCCCTTTTGAAAAGTGAGCAGGAACCCAGTTATTCAGAATCTCCAAAGCCCTAGACTTCATGCGAGACTTCTGTGGGCAGACCTGTCAGCTGCAGAGTTGACAGCTTCTGCTCAGCATCTCCAACCCTTGCTCTAAGTGTATCCAGCAGTGTGGAAGCAGGCGTCAGACAGACCCAGAAAGACCAATTAGAAAAGTATTTCTCAGAACATCGTGGCAGATAAAATTCATTTGTACCTGTTGCCCAGAACGTACACAGATCCGCGCGCACACATGAACTGGACTAAGTCTCACGAAACAGTACTTACTTTTTCCTTTGTCTGACGCGATCTCGTTTTCTCATCTACTTCATTCTTTAAATGGTGCAACTGCATGACCCACCTCAATTGAGTTCATGACCCCTGAATAAGTCACAACTGGTAGGTAGAGAAAGCGTGAGTTAGGAAGTTGCTGTGATCCTTCAGAGGGGAGCTAACAGGATCTAGGAAAGCAGAAAGCTGGCGTGGAGGAGGTAGAAGGATTCCAGATGGATTTAAGAGAGGAGAGAGGACTCCAGGGAATTAAGAGATAATGCCCAGTTTTGGCTTGAGCTCTGGGTAGACAAATGGATCATTTGCGGAGATGGGTAATGTTAACTGCAAGGCGTATTATATGGGTCGAGATAAGGAGCATTTGAGGAATGCCCCTTTTTGGGGTAAACACGAATGTATCCCCGAATTTGAAGCACAGCGACGAAAAACTAAGGACCACATTACATAATTCCAGAGTGTTCAACTTTTACTAAAAGAGGGAGCAAAATGGGGCGATGGAAAAAAGGAAATCATTAACGGGGAGGAGTGGGCCCTGAGCCTGGAAATTCTACTTGGAAAGGACAGTCGGGCTCGAATTCCCAGGGAAACAGCCCAGATCAAAGACTCACCTGGCGCTACGCTATTGGTGCTAAAAGGGCTTTTGTAACGCTGAGAATAGGGGAAGTATATAGCCTGTGGCTTTTCATTTAGCAAACCCATTGGCAGAAGTTCGCTTCTTCACGCACAAAGTTGGCACCAAATTTAGAATTCCCCATCACCAGTTCAGAAACTTAACAAGCATTTCTTAGGCACTTCTTACAAAAATGGAAATCCACTAACTTTATTCTTCATGCACGCTCTCTGACAGCATCAGGTCAAAGGGACTTTTTTCCTTCCCCTTTTCATAGCTTCCACAGTGGCAATCCTTCTCCTTCTAAATCTTTTCTTTTACAAAACAATAGGGAGTGGTGGTAGCCTGCGGCTAGTTGAAGATTTCGAACAATAGGTGTTTCTGAGCCGGGTTTATTGAAATGGTCTTGTCTGTGTCCTGGGGGAGATTGTAAATGAGATGTCAACAGGAGCTCTTTTGTGCAGATGGCATTCAGCCTGAAAGAGAGGAATTTCCTTACTGTGCTAGTATTTAAAGTAGATTTGTTGCTGCTTTTGCTAAAACTTTTTATCCAACTGCCTGAGCTAACAGCGTGGAGTGAGTCACTCGGTGTGATTGTGACTTCCTTCGCTCCTTAGCAAAGCACTGACTCAGTAATTTACATTTAGAAAGGAAGACTCCTAAGAAGATTTCTTGGATTTTCATCAGCTTGAGCCTCCTTTCTAGACCGTCACAGGACCTGAGCTGTCAGCAATCCTGTTACCCCCAGGAGAGGGCAGCCTGGCCGGGCTGTTTTTCTCACTCCCGGGAACACTCCTGGCTGTTTTGCTTGCTTTCTTTTAAAATCCAAGGAGAGAGACAGTTTCCTGCCTTAAGCCTTTTCCTTTCTCCCTCCCTCCCTCCCTCCCTTTTTCTTTCTTTTTTTTTTTTGTAAATGATAGGCAATTTCAGTTTACTATAATTACCAAGGAGGTTTGACTAACTCCACCCTTAGAAGATAAGGCAACTGTTTTATTACCTCTCAGCCAGGTGCCTGAGGGTGACAAGACTTGCCTTTATCTGGAGACCTGACAAGGTATCAGCAACTGCAAAGGGGCTGAATCTTCTTCAAGCAGTGGCCATCAAAATTCTTCCCTTCTCTGTGATCCATTTCCCCGCTCTTTATTGGTAGTTAATTTCGATCCAAACACTAGCGCTGGTTTCCTCTAGTTTTTCCGCATTCCTGATCCTTGGCACCTCCCCGGTCATCCTGCTACTGCAATTATAAACGGTGTCAATTACAAGCCCGGGCCCCAAGCATGCAACACAGGTATTTTCACATCCTCTGGCTTGGTAGATTTGCAGTGGGTATAGCTGCCTTTTCAAAGAATTGAGACTTAATAAAATCTTTCACCAATGACCAGAAATCCAAAATAATCAAATCGCTTTGCCTTTTCTGTCCCTGGTTCTTTTTGAAAAGGAGACTGTTACCCACATGAGGAGGCAGTGCAGTGTGTTTCGGATACTGTAAATTTCTGGCGCTTCAGCTATGTATGAGTGCTGTTCACTAACGTGTCTACCCACCCCGTGGTTTATTCTGTAGTTCAAGCTCTGACATGGATATCTCCTCTCTCGGGTTGGAAATGTGGTGTAAGATCTTATGTGCGCTTTGAAAATAATTTTGGGGGTGCCTGGGTGACTCAGTCAGTTAAGCATCTGTCTTCGGCTCAGGTCATGATCCCAGGGTCCTGAGATTGAACCCCATGTTGGGCTCCTTGCTCAGCAGGGAGTCTGCTTCTCCCTCTCCCTCTGCCCTGCTTGTGCTCTGTCTCTCTAATAAATAAAATCTTGAAAGAAAGAAAGAAAAAAAAGAAAGAAAGAAATAAAGAAAGAAAGAAAGAAAGAAAGAGAAAGAAAGGAAGGAAAGAAAGAAAGGAAGGAAGGAAGGAAGGAAGGAAGGAAGGAAGGAAGAAAGAGAACTTTCAAACTGTGTGTACTGGGTAGCACTTCAGTGAGGGAAGAGGGCCTGGCAGAGAAAACTCTAAGGGGAGGGTCCTAAGCAGTGTGTGCTTAGCACGGTGCCCAGCCGGGACCTAGCACAGAGCTACCTCCCGTGAGTATAAACTTTGGTGGGTCAAGGAGAAGAACCCTGGTTTCATTTATTTGACTGGGAAGTAACTACAGCCTAAGGGCAGGGGGTGAGAATGAGAAAGAATGATGGTAAAGATGAGTGAAAACATATCCAAGCAACCTTGCAAGAATGAGGTGTTTATCTTCGAGAACACATAAGACAATCCCATCCTGTAGTTTATGCACACATCATTCCACCTTGTAGGGAAAGGTCACTTGAAAGCCCCTAGGAGCACCCCAATTACCATTTTCACAAAAATCAAAACAAGATGTTTCTGAATACAGTGTGTGAAACCAATGAACACCCCGCACTCCAACCCGGTCAAGGGAAGAGGGAAAATGTCAGGAGTATTATCAAACCTGATCTTGGATTTCTTTTCCTTAAACATATGGAAACCTTGCCCACCTACAACGCAGAGTCTACCACCACCCCTCGCCACCCCGTCCCCCCATCCCCCCGCCCCCCGCAGCTTTGGTAGGGACACTGCTCCAGGCAGGGCCTGAGACACCTCTGAAGGAGAAAGTCCCCAGCTGGAGCACTTTCCACTCCAAGGCTTCCAGAGGAGCAGGGAGACATCATCCCTTCATCTGCAATTCTGAAAGCCACGGGCCAAAACCTGACCCTGGCGCTTGCAGTATGACTGTCCTACCTCTTCCTGCAGACAAACAGGTTAGCGCACGTGCTCAGAGGTGCTGCCCTAGACCCCGAGTCATGTCGGGTGTATTAGCTTTCTACGACCCACGAATGTTCTGAGGGACGCCAGGGTGGCTAGTCGGTCACTGATCCCAGGGTCCTGGGACCCACTTCCACATCGGGCTCCTTGTTGGGCGGGGAGCCTGCTTCTCCCTCCGTTCAGGCTGCTGCTCTTCCTGCTCCGGCTCTTTCTCTGACAAATAAATAAATAAAAATCTTTTTTAAAAAATATTAAAACAAAACAAAAAAAGTGCTGAATCCCAAACACATTCAACCAAGAGAGTCAGATAAGGGCTTTTGGATACAGATGACGTTCTAGTAAGGGTTCAAAGGAGAATCTTAAGGATAAAACTAGAAGGCAGCTCTTTCAAACCTAAGTAAGGAGGCTTAGCTGGGAAGAAGTCAGGCTCCAGCCAGACCCCACTGTGGAGAACGTGGGCAGCCCACACTCTCCAGCCCCCTCGTCACTTGGGGAATTGGGGTTCTAGGTACAGCGCCTGGCTCTCTCGAGCATGGTGAAGACGGATGATGGTGGGCGCAGGCAGAGTAAACTGATACTGATCTTAGCGTGGGCCTCATCAGTTTCCTAGGTTATTTTTATTAAATTTTTGCCAAATGACAAAAACCCAACTGTAAAGTACAATTTGTAATGCAATCCTTAAGATGCCTTTCCATACCAACTGTAAACACTGACTGGAGGACCAAAGTCCTGTTTGGAGCGTGGTGTGGACAGGGAGGCCTGGGGACACCGGGGCAGGTCCCGCTCTGGATCTGCGTTCTCATCTGTCAGGGACACAGCTGGATAAGGAGGTGTCATTTTAAGCGCTGATTCGGTTATTTGAGACTCAGCAGCCGGCCAGTCTCCTTCCTGGGCCGAGTGGGCTGACAGAAATTGTGTTCTACAGATTAACCCAGAGAGTTTTCCTGTTTTTCCTTTGAAAAGGGGGGTTTCAGAGAGCAAAGAGGAATGGAGCGGGATGAAAAATTAACTGCCTAACTACACACACCAGGGCGTCCCGTGGCCTCCCACATGCCCTGCTCTCCAGACCCGGATAATTACTCCTCATCACGCTGAAACCAACAGGAAGGGATGGTGGATGCATTTTCTTTCTTCTACACTTCCCCACACATCCTGTTTTCCCGGGTTGGGGGATTTAAGCTTGTCTTGTGCAAAAGCTTCTACTCCAGGCCAAGCCCAGCCTGCAGAACCCCCGTCCACAGGGCAGCAGAAGCAGGCGGCTGAGAGGGCTGCCCTCTCTTCAAAGCCCGGAGAGTCTGACAGTGAGCAGGGGCTACCAACAAATCCAGCTGGAAGTTTCAGTTAGGACTTAGCCTGACCGCACTTGTGACATACACTGGTTTGCGCACAGGTCACTGGCTGCACAGCCAACTCACTTTCTCACGTGGGACAAGTTGGCAATACATGCCTGATACCCTGCTCCCATCGACCGTCGACTACTCCATACTGACCCAGGATGAGGTAGGCTTGAGTTCTACTTTGTTTACCAGACACCAAACGCCATGGCAGGGGAGTCCTGTTTGATTGTGTGATTCTCTTCCAAATTTTCCCCTATATTCCAGGCTCCAGGTCCCACTGTGCAGGTGCTACTAGTTCTCACGAAATAAGATCAGGAGGTAAAGCCTGGCTCTCAGATATCCATCTTGTGCAAGCAGAGAAGAGCAGAATAATAAGAGGGCAAAGAAAGGCAGATGCACAGGAAAAGGGCAGTTAGCATCACAGGCCCCTCATGCGGCCATTTGCCAAGACCTCATGGGTAAAGCCAAGCAAAGGATGGAGGAAGTGAGGTGAATAATCCATAGGACCAGTTGCTTTCAGGTGGTATTAGGTTGGGCTTTCCTGCATACTAGCTCATGGTGCAAGTTGGCCGATCACAATTGCACTCGGCCAGCCCTTGGCCAATGCCAAACAGAAGTGGCCATCAGTGACAGGAGATTCGATTGTAATATCCAATGTCACAAAGAATGGCTTTGCTGAGTATTCATTTCACTTCTACCCCGGTGACCCCCCTTTCCTGATTAGTAGTCCTTTTTTCTTTTTCTCCAGGAAATGTCTTCTCATCCCTGTTCATTACTACTTAACTCCCACGCGCCACACACGTTCCAAACACTGTGGTCATCATGAATAGAATGGACAGCGATGCCTGACCTGGTGGTTGTTACATCCTTAACTAAATTCCTTTCTCAGAACTCCTAGTCAAGAAAAAAAAAGAAATCACCTACAGAGACTATAGGAAAGTATCGTTGTGAAGTGACATGTGACAAGACATGAAAGCTAGCTGATGAGAAGCTTCAAAGAAAAATTTCCTTCCCCACTCCTGGCACCATCCTTACCCCAGGCCTTGTAGGCTGCTGTCCTACAAGACCCAGTCTGCACTAACCTGAGGAGTTGGTAGACCAACTGCCCAAACAGGAAACCTTATATAATTTGGTAGCCCTGACCTTGGGCCCTGAATCTTCCCCTCCTGTAAACAATCCATTCAATCCAGGAAAACCTGCAGACTGGCTGGGACAAATTTTGAAAAACACACATACTGTTACAAACATTGAAAGAAAAATCCCTAAGTCCTTCAGGAAGTGACATATCTGACTCAATGGTAGAAATCACTTCATAAAGTGATGGAACAAATGGAAATTTAATCCTAACAGATGAAACTGCCAGGGCAGTCACTTCTGTACATGGATGACTCAACAGCACCTGCTGGAAAGACCAGGAAAATGAGCCGTGAAATCCTGATCACATTCCCTTCTGGAAGCAATGGCCCTGCCTTGCAAATTAGTAAGCCCAGTGTTCTCAACATCCTGACTTGAATATTTGTGCCCAGTTCTTAAGAAGGCTATGACTCACTGTGGCTACTGGTCAAATGATTCTTACTCAGAGCCGTGGGCTTTTAATCTTTAGTATTAAATGGTCTAGGCAAATACTAGCCAAATGTCTGCCTACTTTCAAGATGTTCCTTTGAAATGATTGATTTCAGGCAACAACTGGTTTTCCATATGGTAACCCTCAATTTCTAATATTATTTAACTTGCTGCCAAGCTTCATTACAAGTCCACATTAGAAGTTTCAGACCTCAGTCCCTGGACCTTGGCCTTCTAAAATGACTTTCCTCCAAACATCATTTAACTTCCTTTAATTTAGTTAATTAATGGACCTTTCTGAAGAGCACAGTTACTTTGATCTAAACCTCTTGCTTAGTTTCCAGTTAACATTTCCAGAGAGGGAGAAAGAACGATGCCCTAGCAACTGGCCGGAGATATCAGCAGCTCACAACTGTAGCCTTCCCTCCAAATCAGAGACATGAGAAGGGGGAGTACCTGCAAGAAAGAAGACTGGTTAAAAATAGTGCCCTTGGCATTTCTGTGGGTGTTTGCCCCACACAGAGATAAAAGCTAAACTGGTACTGCAAGCCCTACTCTCTGAGAAGCTGGGCCTGCAGTCTGGGAATCCTGAATAATCCTTGCAAGTAGGGGAACTGGAAGCCAGAGAGGTGAATCAGAAACGCTCCTGCCCAAAAGGTTTCTGCATACAACTTACAAAATCAGATAAAAATTAAAAATGGAAAATGCAAGTCCCATCCAGCAGGAATCCTCAGTTTCTTGGCTATTCAACCTTGCTGCCATGTACCTAACCAAACGGCTACAGCACTTCTTGCTTTTCAACTTAGTTTCTCCCGATAAAAAACGTTAACCCTAGCACAACTTCAACACAGAGATCTTCTGCTGCAGCTAGGGTAACATTTTCGTTAAAGCGTATGTTAAAAAGCAAGACATTCTGAATCTTGGCTAGCGCTCTAGATGTTTTTTTGGCAGACAAGTCTAGCAAAGATGTCCACCCCTTGCCATAGCGTGACTTACCTGGGAGCCGAGCCGCGGATTTCAGGGTACCTCGGTGATGTTCCCATCTTAGCCACAAGGCGGCACTCGAGAGCAGGGCTGCCGGCCGCAGTACCTTTTTCTCAGCTTCTCGGCTGGGGGGTGGGGGCGGGGTATGGAGGTGGTGGGGGGAGATGCAGCTGGCTTTAAAAAAAAAATCCATTTGTTCTCTGAAATGATGCCACTTGCCATTTTATAAAGCAAAGGTTGCCACGTTACCTGTTGCCAGGTTCCTGGGAGGGCCTGGGGAAAATCTGGGCGAGAAAGGTACAGCACGAAGCCCTCCAGCTTGGTGCCTTTCAAGCTCTTTGGCCGGGGCTGGCGCGGACATTTGGAGAGCAGCTGCCGTGGATTGCCTGAGCATTGTTTGGTTGTAGTTCTAACAGAGGAGTGGCTGCCTGTTACATCATTTCCAGGCATGAAGTGCCTGGGGCGCTTTTTTTTTCTCTCTCTCTTTTTTAATGACTAACTCTGACCCCCTCCCTCCCTGGATTTCGGCACAGTACCGGCACTGTGCGCCACGGCCTCACCTCAGGAAGCCCAAGTTTTGTAGCAACTTGTTAAAACAACTTGGGTGCCTCTTAGAAAAGAAAAAAAAGTTGTGAGCCCGAAACAAACCTTCCCGTTCTTCGCTCGGAGAACAATGTTTTGCTTGATTAGCAGCGCAGCCGCTGCCCCCAGATCCGCTCTCCCCCAAGAGCCGGGCTGCTATCAGATGAATATATCTCCCGGCCAGACATGCCGAGGCTCGGGGCATTTGTCTGGCATTAGGAAGTGTCTGGAATACTAGCAACTACCAACTGGCAGGTCTTATGACTAAAGAGTTATTACACCACCCCTCCCTCTCTGTCCACATTCCCTGCCCTTCCCCGACACGCTCACACAAGCGTGCTTTTTTCTGCTTCGACGGAGGAAAGGTTACCTCGTCTCTGTGGTTTCCGTGGAGGACGGCTCTGGTGGAAACCGTTCTCATGGCCACGTCCCTGGAGCCAACACTAACCGGAGAGAAGGCGAGAAGCCGGGTCCGTCGCCCAGGAGCCGGAGTCCGCGCCCCACCGCCCTCCCGCCCCTCCTCTCACCGTGGGACCGGCTCTGCACGGACCACTGACCACCACACTTTGGGTGGCCTGGAGATGCTCAGCTGTAAATATTTTGAAACAAGGGAGCGATTTTTCCATGTGTATTTTGTGGAGTTCCTCTCTTTTTTTTTTCCCCCTTGAGTATTTTTTTTTTATTTTGAGAGAGCGCGGGCGCCATGGAGTGTTTGGGGGCGTGGAGGGGCAGAGGGGGAGAGAGGATCTCAAGCAGGCTGCACGCCCAGCGCAGAGCCTGACTTTTGCGGTATTTTTAAAGATGCAGCTGGTGCACCCCTTGTTGACCACTCCAAATTTGTTCATTCTCCATGCCTTTTTGACAGGTTCCTGCAGGGTGCAAAGTACAGTGTTGGGTGCCGTTTGGGGCATTTTCTCATGGGAAGCATCACGCTTTACTGGACAAAGGTATTTAATCAAAGGTTTAATGGACAGATGAATGGAGGTGGTTTAGGGGCAGGAAGAGAGCCGGGATTGAGGCCTCCGAGTTACTCTAACTCCACTACTTTACCGGCCATGAGCCTTGTCTTACCGTCAAACAAATGGGGATCGCAAGCGCTTCCTCTGTCATGAAACCATGTCTATTAAATTCTTAGCACCGTGTGTTATAGAGTAAGGACTCACTCTCTGGTGATTTAGTTGATCTAATGGCACCTTGAGAGTCTGAACTAAAGGGGCACCTGACTGGCTCAATTGGTGGAGCACATGACTCTTGATCCCTGAGGTCCTAAGTTCAAGCCTCATGTTGGAGGCAGAGCATCAAAAAAAAAAAAAGGAAAAAAAAGGTTGAACTAATGTTACATCTTACCGTCTTTGTTTTCACCTGGTCTGGGCACTTGGTGGGGGAGGAGTCCAGCAGGTTTAGCGAATCACCACGGCGAGCTCGACCTGCCATTCATTGTCAGTTCAGCACTTCTGGGCCTACTTGATGCGAAGCAGCAGCAGCAAATTTCTCTTATTAGCAGCTTTGCCCTCATCTGTGCCACAATGCATTCCCAGGATGCCAGAACATTGGTCATTGCTAGCAAACATCCGTGTTGGTAACGCTTCCGTACCTCCTCTGTTGGCTTCCTTCAGCTTTTTCACTTCACTCTCAATGGGTCTCTACTTCTCAAATTCTTTTCTAGCTTTTATTAATATTCATAATTCACTAGAGAATTATTCTTAGTGCCTCTCTGAGCTCTTACCTTGGTGGTGCCTTATACAGAACTAGTCCATGCCAACCTCAACCCAAGAGCCTTCAAAATCATTGGAAATTCTTCTGTCTTCCTTCTCTTGCAAACTAAACATCCTCTCTCCTTAATCCTCTCTTCGTAAGATATGGCCTTTCCTTCCTTGGAGCACTCTGCAACGTCCCCTTAAAGAGAAGAGCCCGGAATGAAATGCTGTATCACAATCCTGCCGTTGTTCTAGATATCACACTTGTACTCAGACACACCCTCTTAGAAATAGGCAGCTTACCTGATGTTAAAACCACAAGCCTGTATGTGTGCACTGGTCCCTTTATGTCTAAGTTTACATCGTTTCACATTTCTTTTTTTCTTTTGGCCTCTTCACATCCTTTTGCTTTCTAGAATTGCCTGTAGTTTCAAGTTACCTCCCGCATATGTTCTTAATCCCACATGTACTACCTCTGCCCGGCCCGCTGGGTTTGCAAATGTCTCCTGTCAGTGCTTCTCAAACTAACTCTGGGGATGGACTAGTTTGTTTGTTTGGTGTCCAATCTGTTGCAGATCGATATTTTGGTAAAAATGCAATAAAATGAATCACTGGATAAAGGAAATTTTAAAAAACGAGGCACCCAAAACCAAGCCCCAGTCTTCTTGTTAGATTCAATCAACGGAATAGTCTTTAGAATTGCTGTAAAAGTTTCTAGAAGGGTACTCCTCAATTTTCACAGCATATCTCACTATACGTTCATCAAATAGTTTGTGACTCAACACCTGTCTGTGGACCCCACTTTGACCAGTGCCATGCTATGTGCATAGGTGTGCTGGAAATGCCTAACAACTGGCTCTCTGAGGCAGGGATAGTATTTCCCAATTTCCATTGTGTAAACATTGACACCAAGGTCAGTTTCATGCTATCAATGAAATGTCACTAAACAGAGACTTGGGAAGAGATTTGCACAATTATCTAGCAAGCTAATAAGAGGCAGTTCCAGCACGCCCACTGTTGACCCCAGTTGATGTTTTTAATCTTCTTTTGAGGGCTTGTTAAACTGTTGTTGGCTGGGCCAAATCACCCAAATCAAGAGACCTTTGCCCTCAACAGAAACTAGACAGTGGGCTGAGGCGGGCCCTCTCTCTCTGGTGGTCTTCCGCTCAGTAAGAGCCGACCATCTTATACAACTCAGCAAATTCAATGTTGACCATGACTTCTGTGTACAAGCCAGCCTTGTACAGATCAAATCACAACTTGCTTCGTGGTTAATAACGTCTGAGGATAACTTGTTTACATCAAAAAGGTGTTGTTTGACTGCTGTACGACTCTGTATATGCATATTTTGGAATTCTTTTGTTGTCCTTCTGTAGTTCTTATGGGCTTGTTGTATTTGAATGTGTTTCTAAAAAGTAACAAGGAAGTGCTAATAATTCCCCAATGGAGTTTTATGGTATATGACACATTAGCTTAGCCCTTCAGAAGGTATTTTTTTAAAAGATTTATTGATTTGTTTGTTATTTTAAAGAGAGAGCACCAGTTCAAGCAGGGGGAGAAGTAGAGGGAGAGGGACAAGCAGACTCCACGCTGAGCTCCATCAGATGCTCAACCAACGGAGCCACCAGGGCGCCCCAGCCAGAACGTATTATTAAGAAGATACAACACGTGGGTTTGAGCCTACATCTATTTTGTGGCCGCCTGACACGTGTGCTCTTGATCACAGAAGATAACCAGAGTGATAAGAAAGTCTAGATTTCTTTTTTTTCCAGAAAACCTTCACCACTACAGACAAAAATAATTCCTGGCACAGGCCTTCCTGAGGCTTTCAACACTAGCATTATCTTTCTACACAGATAGAGACAATATTGAATCCTAGGCTAGAAGCTGAAATAGGATAGGAATTTGTTCTCTCTCTTTTTTTTACTACTTCTTCCTTTTTTTCCTCCTCCCCTCCCCCTTCTTCAATTTCTTAACTCAATGTAAAAGCCAGTCTCTGGTCTCTATGCTCTGCAGTACCCTCTGAGTGAAAGTGATGGCATCAAAATATGTCACTTTGCTCTTGCTGCCTCTTCTTATAAAAAGGAGTCCTTTCACCGACTTTGAGCTGGGTAGTAAGCCATGGGGATCCAAATAAGGGGAAAAAATCAGTTTATTTGAAATGAACAAATAAATACATCAGGCAAAGGAAAGCAATCATACTGGTTAAAGCACCATATCTTTTTTAAGTTCCAGCTGAACAGGAGGAGTGCTTGTGTTTTGTAATCCCTGTTCTGAGAATGTTTCTCTCAAACACAAGCAGTGCTTCACTTATGGTATATAAGCTGCTTATTTTCTGTCTTGACCACATGTGATTTATTTACTTGTGTTTCATCTTCTTGAACCTCACTCTACCGCACCCCTCTTGGCACTCAGACTCCAGTGGATTGTAAATTGTTCACGGTACTGAATCATGACAGTAGAATTAGGCGGGAAAAAAAAAATCTTAGGAGAGAAGAAAGCAAAACCAGGAAAGAGTGATGCTGGGAAAAATTGGGAATTTGGTTGTATGACTTTCCGGAGCAGCATCGAATGCGGAAAGAATTGGGGCGCGAGAAAGAAGGGGGTTGTGGGAAGTGTGAGTTGTCTGGGTCTCCCTTCTTCTCTGGCAGAGGGCATTCTTAAAGATTGGAATTCCTTCTCAATTTCTGTTTGATAATTGATGGGTGGTGCTTCTTTGAGTGTAACTACGGTAACTGTGGCAGATTTGTGCCAAGCCCCGCACTGCAGTGAGATCCCATAAGGAAGCCCCGCGAATTTAACACCATACATAGCACATGATTCCTGTCTTCTGTTCAGCTCCCTTCTTCGAGGTAGGGCAATCTCAAATTCTTACATCCTTTGGGCATTGGGGCGGCCTGTCGGGAAAGCCATGTCCCCAGGATCCTTCCCGCCCAATCTAACCCTAGTGGATTTCTAGCATTTCTGCTGCTGTCCTGCCGGTCCCCATTGATCAAAGGACACAGAGTTACCCCTATTGATCCAGGAGGGGAGCTGACAACAGCCACCAGATGGCACCAAATTGCAGTTGGCCCCGGGGAGTGTCCCCAAACCCCATCATTACACTGGAAATAATGTGGCACCCTCCTTTCTATATGCCCCATATCACACGTCACATCATGGCAAAATTTCTACTGTAAATCACAGCAAATGAAACAATACTCCATTTGGCTGCACTGTGCAGTTTTGATTCTCCACACCGCAAGAGGAAACGGGGTAACTAACAACAAGCCATAAACAACCCCCAAAGATCAGACATTTCTTTGTTATATGTGGCATTTCGTTTCTTTGGAATACGACTGGGTCGCACGTCCTGAGATCCATTTTCAACAAAATAATGAGTTCACACTGTAATGACTTGTCTTAAGAGAAGTAATAAAATGATCTGGTTTCACTAGATTGAAGAGATTGAGCCTGTCCTACTTACGGTCACTCCCCCTCCCACCCAGTCTGGTCTTCCATGAATAACTGAGACTGAGCCCCATCCTGAGCAGGGGTACCCCTGCAAACCTCCCCGGGGAGCAGAAGGTAGCCCCACAGCAGGTACGGTGTGTAGCAATGAACTGAACTGGGGGAGGTGAACAAGCCGCAGTGTGTTTGCATCACCTAGCCCGAGGCTTCACTGGAGCCTAGTGGGAGAACCTGAGAACCTGAGACCCTTGGGGCTCTGCTCCTGGCTCTTCCCCTTGCAGGCCGGCCCTGTGAGCCTTCACCGGTTGCATGACCTCAGAGGCAACTTAGCTGAAAACTGTAGATGTTGGGCTGGGAATTACTGAGCTCTGTTCAAATTAAAGGATGTATTTAGTCCATGCACTAAGTTTAGGTGGAAGGTTTTCCCCGGGTAAGCCTCTAGCAGTCATTCACCCCGGTGGCTACATTTATATTGTTTACATTACCCCCCTCCTGCCCCCAGCGAATGTATGTTCCATCAGGTAATCCCTAGGAAATAGCAAAATATTTCTGTCTGTATCTCTTTTACGGTTAAGGAAATTACTCCAAATCACAAGCCAGTGGAACCACAGCACAGAGTAATAGGATCCTTCTGTTTATTGTTCCTTATAGGACACTTCCTTTGAGTGGCCTCAGGAAACATCCTAAATATTAGAGCAAGCATTTCATTTAGTGAGATGGCCCAAGTGGCAGCTCAAACGAGAGCTGGCATGGTGTGGTCAGGAGAAGCTGATTTGGTATAACAGTGTCCACCTGCTGTGAGTGGGAAAGGCATGGGGGGGATGCGACAGAAACACAACAGTTTGAACCATTTTTTAAGAGGACTTAACAAAAGTCTTTAGAAAGCTGGTTCAGGAATTGTTCTTTTCTGTCAGGGAGTTCACTTGAAAACTTAATTATTCTTTTTGGTCTGTATTTTGTACATCACGCTCCACAAATGGAAAGCTGAAAACAAGTGTGCAAAGCTTCTTCATATAACCTCAGAGTTCTGAGCAGGAAGTTGGAGAGAAGAGCAAAGGCTACTTCAGCCAGAGCCTCAGGAAGGATCTTGACTACACTGTACCGGTCCAGAAAGGACACCTTTCTGCACAGACCCAGGCCCCCGAGTTGATTAAGTTGCCTTGAAGGAGAGCATTTTTGGGAGTAGGCTCGCACAAGCCACCCCCACCCCCCACAGATTAAGAAACGAGGGAGACTACACTAGGGTACTTTAGTGCAGTGTATTCCCTCTTAGAGGACATTTCTAATCAGCAATAACAATAAGAAAATTCAGAACAGAAGTTTATATAGTGAGCATCTATCCAGCAGAAAGAAGGAAGGAAGGAAGGAAGGAAGGAAGGAAGGAAGGAAGGAAGGAAGGAAGGAAGGAAGGAAAGAAGGAAAGGGGCTCTGTGGGGGGGCGACAAAGACAGGAAGGGAGAGAGGGAGGTATGGGAGGGAGGAAGAAGGAAAGGAAGAAACCGAACCCAGGAAGCTGGGACAGCTCTGTGGGCCTTGCCCATCCCTGGGCACTTCCCACTGTGGTTAGGATCAGACCACACTTGCTCACAACCTCTTTGCTTTCTTTCCACCACAGCAATCTTCTCCAGTGAGTTACCTTGTTTACCATTAGCTATATTTTGTATTTTCCTGAGCAGGCAGAGACTACCCTGGGCTTATCTACGTGTTTATACATTCTCTCTCAGGGTGTACTGTTGCCTGGGGAGATTTCTACAGATGGCTCTCTTACATTGATTCACATTAACTTCCATTTCAGAGGCGTCCATCTTAGGGATGGTGTTTTCCAGTCTTTTTTCCCTCAGTCTTGTGGGAGCATCACCTCATGGGAGGCTCAACTATCCCCCCGAAGCAGGGATCTCACTTACTCTATCAATGGACTTGTTTTCATGCTCAATGTCTTTGTGTGTTTCATGTGCCCTGATTTCCAGTGGATGTTAGTTACGATACAGAAATTAAAACCCACACAGAAATCACAGTGTCTCTGTTTTCACTGTCTTCCAGTGTCATCTTGCATTACAACATATAAGAAGACACCACCTCCAGTCCCACCCAGAACTACCACGAAACCTTTCATTTCTATCACAGCCCAGAGTAGCACAGAGTCTGCCCAGGATGCCTACATGGATGGACAGGGCCAGCGAGGAGATATTATCAGCCAGTCGGGACTGAGCAACTCCACAGAGAGCCTGGACAGTATGAAGGCTCTGACAGCCGCCATCGAAGCTGCAAATGCCCAGATCCACGGCCCTGCGAGTCAACACATGAGCAGCAACCCTGCCACGGTCACTACCACGACCACCATAGCCACCGTCACAACAGAGGACAGGAAGAAGGATCACTTTAAGAAAAATCGATGTCTCTCTATTGGGATACAGGTAATAGCCTCCCTTTCTGTCCTTTAAAATAGGGACCCCAAAACTCAAGAAATGTAGCACTTTTATTTTTCCAGAAGATTTGCCATCTGGCATTTTGGGTGATAGGGCCATGAGTGGGACCGGATTTTCAAATGATTGGCTCTGGAATTCCTACATTGTTGAATGTGACTTAAAAAATTATGAAGATAATGTCTGCAGGCATTATTAGGGACTGTTATTTTTGTCTTCTAAATTGAATGTGTGACTCAAAGCATGAGGATAGCCAAACAAACGTGAACACAATCGCACACAAAGTGCCCTCAACTCCTGATGCACATTTTGATTTTCAAACAAGGAGTGGACATCCAAGAATAACCTGGGTTACTGGGTTGTGTTATAGTATGTTCGGCACTATTGAGTAACCATCTGAGAACAAAAATGTGAATCACTTCTCATACACGTGGGAGTGAGGGAGAGAGCAAGACCAAAGTGACTGGTAGTGTAGAAAGCAATCACTCACTTCGCAGCTTCATGAGCAAAGAATGTGCAGTAGTTTCAGCATAATTGTTGGTTATTTAATCATGCATTTCAAAAAATGGTAGATAATTCAGCAGGCTTCTCAGTTCAGGCCAGTGTTTTCTGGTGCTCAAAGATAAGATCAAACTGATTCTTGTTTTTCACATCTGTTCAGCTTGGCTTACCCTGCTAGAAATTTCCCTCTCTCAATGGAGAAGAGTCATGCCTTTCTCCCTTTCTTGTTGTGCCATATCATGCAGGTGCCCTTTGAATAATAACTTCCTGACGTGGCGGCCAATAAATCTATTCACAATGAATCAACTCTAAGGCACATCTAAAAACCAGGCGTGGGGTAGGATTTCACAACGATGATGTACTTTCACAGTGCATTCTGCACAGAGCACTTGTAAAGGGCAATTAAATTTTGTCTAGTAGCAATGAGTCAAATGGTTTTTTTTACTATATATAACCTGCAGGTTACCATAGCACAAGCTGTCAAGTTTCCTAAAAGAATCTGTGGCATTGGTGCCTGGTACTAGAAGACACAGCAGGAGGCACGTGCGCAAAGCCAGCCCCGACCCCCATACCCACTCCCACCTCCCCCTAGAAGCTGACTGCTCTCCCAACTGCCCAAGGGATTTGGAGGAGTAGGGAAGAGCAGAGGCAGGCCCTCCGTGCTGTCCTGGGTGAATGACGCCATCTTCCTGAGCCTGTTTCCATAACTATCCCTCACAGGATTATTTTGAGGATTGAGTTTACAAATTCCTGCTTCCTATGGGAATACAGCATTTCAATTTGGGATGAGAAAATTCTAGATGTGAATGATGGTGATGGTAGAACAACATTGTGAACTATACACTTAGAAGGGGTTAAGATGAAGAATGTTATGATATGTATATTTTACCCATGATAAAAAAAAAAATCTACCTTCCTTATTTGGCACATAGCTGGCATGAAGCCATGTTAGTTTTCTTCTACTTCCTTAATGTTCAGTTAATTTTTTCTTTATGTTACATTATTTTTCAATAGATAATATATTCCTCTGGCTCAAAATTCAGAAGTTATACAAAGGCGTTCAATGGGGCGCCTGGGTGGCTCAGTCGTTAAGTGTCTGCCTTCGGCTCGGGGCATGATCCCAGGGTCCTGGGATCGAGCCTAACATCAGGCTCCCTGCTCTGCTGTGAGCCTGCTTCTCCCTCTCCCACTCCCCCTGCTTGTGTTCCCTCTCTCGCTGGCTGTCTCTCTCTCTCTGTCAAATAAATAAATAAAATCTTCAAAAAAAAAAAAAAGCATTCTTATTTAATAGCCCATCAGTTCTTGCCAGAGGAAATTAATATAACCAACATTTGCATCTCCATACAGAGATACTTTGTGCATATTCAAGCAAATATATATTTTAATTTATTCCCCTTTTTTCACCCAGATGTTAGCATATACCTCACACTATTCTATATCTTGCCTTTTGCACTTAATAATAGCATATTTTAAAGATAGTTGTCAGTCTGTTTATTTAAAAGCTTCTATATATCCATCTCAATCACCTCCCAAGTCTGCCGGTTGGTCTCCTAGGTTCTTCTCCAAATAATTCTTTAAGATTTTTTTTTTTTTTTTAGTAATCTCTACACCCAACGTGGGGTTTGAACTTACAACCCCGAGATCAAGAGTCAACGCTCTCCTGAGCCAGCCAGGCACATCTTCTCCAAATAATTCTTACTCAGAATAAAGCATTCATATACATGAAATCCACCTTATATTATTGTCATTTTCACGCAGTTAGAAGGAACTACTCTGAAATCCACATGTAATGTTGGGGAGAAGTTTTTGTTTCAGACACCATCCTGCCACTTAAATATTTGAAAATTTTAGTGAGTGGAAAAAATTGCTCTAACTCTGTCTCCATTTTTCACTCTGTAGAGACTATATGGAAGTATTGAGTACTTTATGTGGTTGTCTCATTTAGGCCCTACAACAGCCCTATGGCATAGGTGATATGATTATCTCTTCCTTATAGATGAGAACACAGAGTGGTTGAGTAACTTGCCCAAGGCCACACATCCTACTTTGACAGCCTAGATTGTACCTTGATGCTTAATGTGACCATGCCATACCCCTTCTTTGATGGAGAATAATAAGTAAAAATTCAAAATGCAAAATTTTCATCAAATTTCATTACACTGTAACCTAATTTAAACCCTAATCCCCAAAATATATAACACTAGGATCTTGGACTCTTTCCCACCCTTTACCTCTTTAGGGTGAGAGTTTCCAAACCTTCCACAACATTTTTAATTTAATCCATGCCTAATAGCTAACATCACAATCATTTACTTTACAACCTGTGTGAGTTTAGGCCAATTACTTAATGGTTCCAGTTTCCTCATCTGGAAATTGAGAGTAACAGTCGCTGTCTCACAGGCTATTTTATTACAGGTTGTAGTAAAAATAGGCTGATACGTGGGATGTCTGGGTAGCTCAACTGGTTATGTGTCTGCCTTCGGCTCAGGTCGTGATCCCAGGATCCTGAGAACCTGAGCATCCGGCTCCCTGCTCAGCAGGGACTTTGCTTCTGCCTCTCTCTGTGCCTCCTCCCACCCCTGCTTGTTCTCATTCCCTCTCTCTCAGATGAATAAATAAAATCTTTAAAAAAAATTGACTGATACAATATATGTAAGGCTCTAAGTGTAGTGGGCTCGCTAAATATTAGCTCTAGTTGTTATTATTATTCACTTCCTTTAAAATCATAGTCAGCCAAACATGCTGAAATTTTATTTGCCAAGAGTTTTCTTAATTTTTTTCAGGACAGAGATATAATCACTATGCAATTTCTTGAAACATTTTGAAAGTCGCTCCATAAATATAAATGATTACCCTAAGTAATATGTAAGAGTGGTGACATTTGTGCATTTTGGGATCTAAGGGGGTAAAAGTCACAAAGATAAGTTTACATACAATGAGTAAATCTTAGAAGATGACAACACTTTGATGCAAATCAGCTGTAGGTTTAGATAGGTGGGGTGGGGCTCGAATGCAGAGCGCAATGTCCTCCATCCTTGTCCTTGCCACCCCTGCATCCTTTCTTTCTCCCTTTCTCTATTCATTGAGGATCATGGTTCTTAAGCGCAATAACTACCATGCATCACTGGGCAAAGTTTCACTGGGCAATTTTGCTACTACCCCATATTGTAAAGCTGCAATATCCTACTTTGGCTAATACTCTAAGCCTTTTTCATTGACCGGAGTGCAGCCACGTGGAACCAGTTAGAATCCCATTCAGGAAAACATAAACCATACTCAGTTCTCCAACAGAGAACAATGTTGGTTCTACAGGCATGGGAAGGTGGAGAGAGCAATAATGGGATGCATGAAGCAATTACCACTTCTAGCACTAAGGGAGTAAAAAGAGAAAGGTGGGGTTCCCAGAATTGAGGAGCTCAGGGGATAGTCCCCAGTACAGCCAGCCTCGGACCACCGTGGCAGGTGTGGTCAGCTGGTGCTGGGACATCCAGGGGAGCAGCACATAAGCAGGAGCACAGCTGCCCTCGCATGCTGGAGCAAGGCCCACAGGAGGTGGAAACAGAGAGAAGGCCCCTTCCCTCCTCCCACCTTCCTTTGTTAGAATATAACTGGAAGCTAGCCAGCTACGAAGCCTGGGAAATGTAGTTCACAGAGTCCTGGCCCCAGTGCCACAGAGCAGATGGGTACAGAATATGGGCCTGGAGCTACTCGATGATAAGTAAGTCACCAGAAAAAGGCACTTGGTCCAATAAATAAATAAACCATAAGCATGTGTATTAAAAAGCTTGAGATGCATAGGGTGAATTTGTAGTCTTAGTTCACTTAGCTCTTAAGTCTTAGAATACTTACTTTGCATTCTAGTGGGAACATTTCATGGCACTAAATATGATTCTAGAATATCCTGAAGTATGTATTCTGTTTATAATATGGCTCCAAAATTCAAGTTAACTACTTTATCTGGTGCTTTTTCTGGTGGTCTAGTGCTGGGCGGGTCAGGGGGAGGGTAACTAGTTGCTTCAGATTTAAAGCAAAGTTGTAGGTCTTCTAAAAAGTCAAGAGTCATGTTAAGGGTAATTTGTTTTCCTTAAAATTACAAAATAAGTAGTATATGCGTACAGCATTGTTGTAAAGGATTCATATAGTATGAAAGGTTACAGTACAAAATATGAAATGCCCCCATCTTTACGTCAGACTCCTACTCCCTTCTCCGAAGGTAGGAGGGGTTTACACCATCATTTAGTCTCTTAAGAGTAATTTCATGTACAGATGAGTTTCATGTAGCAGCTTTAGACCTTAACCTTTCCACCTCCGGATATCAGATTGTGGCTTCCCTCCGTGATCAATAAACTCATGCTGTAGAGCAACCTCAGAGAGCTTTAAGCTTAGTCTTCACATTACCTAAATTGCGGTTGCTTTCTCATTCTTTGAATTAAAAAGAAGAGAAAATTAAGTTATCTGAGATTGCACTCCGAAGATTTACTTATTTATTTCCTTTAATGCTTGTCCAAGTGTACAGAGATATATGTTATGCCTCCACGTGAAGGAAGAATCCAACTGCCAAGTTGCGTGAACTATTTCAGAGAATGGCACAAGCCAAGTGAGTTGTTACTATTAATTAAAAGAGGGCCTTGAGAAATAAAGAGGTCACATCATCTCTGATTCGTGATCAATGGACTTAAACCAATGGAGGAAAGCCGTGGAGGTAGTATGAGAAAGAGCCTCTCTTTGGCCAGACTCTAGTCAGGCTGCTTTGAATTCTCTTCCTGCCTAGGCCTTGACTTTTGTACTTGTGTGTCCATCTTTGCATCACTCAATTTTAGTGAAAATCCTGCTAAGTCAGTTTAGCCAGAATGCCCCAAGATTGGTGTCCGGTCATGTTCCTCATCTGATCATGTTCTCCATCCTCCATCATCCCCCAGCTGATGCCTGACCACCCTGGCCTGCCTTCAGCAAGGACCCTGTGAGGTCCCCTCTTATCCCCGATGTCTCCTTTCTATAATCTACCCAGTAACATCTTCCCACCCTGCTCTTTGGCTATAAATTCCTACTTTTTCAAGTTGCATTTGGAGTTGAGCCCAAGTCCACTGTGGTCCCTATGCCTATGACAATAGTCCCCCTGAATAAAGTGTACCTTGACAATTCTTTAACAAGTGTCATGAATAGTTTTTTCTGTGACAGTACTGTGACATTCAGACTTTGTAAATTTTATTTTGATGTCCTTGAAATCAGAATCAGTGCATATTCAGGAACAGATTTTTTAGGGGGACTTATCTCAAGTCAAAACTCCAGAGATAATTTTAATGGATTCCAAAAAAGAAGAGATAGTATAGTCATGGTTTCCAACCACTACATATTAAAACTAGAAATTAATGCTAAGCAGATAACAATAGCTTACCATCTAAAAATATTTAAAAATACTCTAAATAATGTTTGGATGAAGGAGGAAATTCAAGATTATTGTGAAATATGGGATGCTTGAGTGGCTCAGTCGTTAAGCATCTACCTTCGGCTCAGGTAATGATCCCAGGATCCTGGGATTGAGTCCCGCATCGGGCTCCTTGCTTGGTGGGGAGCCTGCTTCTCCCTCTCCCTCTGCCACTCCCCCTGCTTGTGCTCTCTTTCTCTCTTTCTGACAAATATGTAAAGTCTTAAAAAAAAAAGATTATTGTGAAATAAATGATAAGAATCGTATAAATCATCACTATAGGTTGTGGCTCTAGCTATGCTCTCAGAAGAATTCATAGCCCTAAGTTCTTCTGTAGTTAAGAAAGAAATATTACAATATAAATAAAACATTCAATTCATAAAACTACAAAAGAACAGTAAATTGAAAGGAATTATTAATGATGAAAGTAAAGATAAATGCATTGGAAGACAAAAACAGAGCAACAGCAATAAAAACTAAAGTAGAATTAATACATTAAACCAAAATTGGTTCTTTGGGGAAAAAAATAAATAATAAGTCTGATTGAGAGGGAAAACACAAATCAACATTAGAAATTACAAAGCCTTTTCAAAAATTACAAAAAATTCTTTTTTTTTTTAAGTTTATTTATTTGACAGAGAGAGACAGCCAGCGAGAGAGGGAACACAAGCAGGGGGAGTGGGAGAGGAAGAAGCAGGCTCCTAGCAGAGGAGCCTGATGTGGGGCTCGATCCCAGAACGCTGGGATCACGCCCTGAGCCAAAGGCAGACGCTTAACGACTGCGCCACGCAGGCGCCCCCAAAATTATAAAAAATTCTTGTGACAATTTTATGCTGGTAAATTTTAAGGTCAAAATAAAATACACAAATATGTAAATTAGTAATGCTAATGTAAGAGGAAGTATAAAATCTCGGAGGGACGCCTGGGTGGCTCAGTTGGTTAAGTGTCTGCCGTTGGCTCAGGTCATGATCCCAGGTCCTGGGATCAAGACCTGCATCAGGCTCCTTGCTCAGCGGGGAGTCTGCTTCTCTTCTGCCTGCCATTCCCCCTCTTGTGCTCTCTCTCTCTGACAAATAAATAAATAAAATCTTAAAAAATAAAAAATAAAAAACAAAATCTGGGAGAAGAAATCTAATAACCATAGACTATATTACCCAAAAAAGTAAAAAATACACCTCCCCAAAATGGTAGACTAGGATAGATTCACAGAGAATTCCCAACATTCAAGAAGCAAATAATTCCTGTTTTATTTAAAGTATTTAATAATACTGGAGAGCCTGGATGGCTCAGTCAGTGGAATGTGTGACTCATGATCTCGGGGTTGTGAGTTTGAGCCCCGTGTTAGGTGCAAAGATTACTTTTTAAAGATTTTATTTGGAGAGGGAGAGAGAGTGTGCGAGCACAAGTAGGGGGAGTAGCAAATAGAGGGAGAAGCAGACTCCCAGCTGAACAGGGAGCTGGATGCAGGACTCGATCCCAGGACCCCAAGACCATGATAAAGGCAGACATTTAACCGACTGAGCCACCCAGGAGTCCCCTGATAACTTTTTAAAAAATAAAATCTTAAAAAAAAAAAGCATTTAATAATACAAGAAGAGATGTCAAGATTCTCAATATATTTTATCAAATAAACATAACTCTGATACTCAAACTTGGAAGAGCACAAGATAAAAATTATTAGAAAATGCTTATAAAAACAGATGCAAAACTTCTAACTAAATTTGAGAATATATCCAAATACATATTTTTTAAAATAATATACCACTACCAAATAGTGCATGTTATAGAAATTCAAAGTTGTTTTAGCTGTAGGGGGGAAAATATGATATCACAATGCATGCTAAGAAATATAGTGTTCAATAAAATTCAGAAGGCATTCCAACTGTTTACAGGATAAACAAAATCTGTAAGAAACCTAATTAAACATATTTAAAGGTGAAATGGTAGAGACATTCTAATTGGATTCAGAAACTAGAAATAGATGCCTATTTTCACAGATTGATTCAGTACTATTTGCCCTTATTAGCCAATACACAAAGCAAGAAAGTGAAATGTGGTTTAAACTTTCCAAAGAAAGAGTAAAATTGCTTTTATTTATGGATAATATGCATGTCCACTTAGAAAATCTAATGGAAACCACTGAATAATGATTAGAATTCACTACAGTGAAAGAATACAATATAAATACAGGGAAATCAATAATGTTTCTGTATATTATTAATAAGCAGAAAATGTAATGGAGCAAAACAAGCCCATTCACATTAGTAACAAAACCTGTAACAGGACTGAGCTTCACAAAGAAAAATCAACACCTATCTGAAAATAATGTAAAAACTTCCCTTATATAAAACATAATCTGAATAAGTGGAAAACTCTTCAATATTCCTGCACAGGAATACTCCATAGTATAAAGATAGCAATTCTCTCAAAAGTTATATATTGAATTAAATTAATAAATTGAAAGAAACTCTAATAAAAATTCCAATGTGATTTTTTTTTTAGATTTTATTTATTGATTTGACAGAGAGACAGCAAGAGAGGGAACACAAGCAGAGGGAGTGGGAGAGGAAGAAGCGGGCTTCCCGCCAAGCAGGGTGTCCAATGCAGGGCTCGATCCCAGGACCCTGGGACCATGACCTGAGCCAAAGGCAGACGCTTATTGACTGAGCCACCCAGACAGCCCTCCAATGTGATTTGTATCACTAGATAGAAGCTGGAATGAGGGATTTGACAGTTTGATGTTAAATTTATTTAGAAATTAATATTCCAGAATAACTTAGAAATTTGAAAAATTACATTAAAAAAGAATTACAGGAGGAGTCATGCCATAGAAAATATCAAGATTTACTAAAAATTATATTAGGAAAAAAAGTGGGAGGAATAATAAGACCAGAAGATTAGGAGACCAAAAACAGGGCTACATACACGGGAATGTATGGGTGAAGGTTGGTAGAACATAAACTTGGCATTTCAAAAAAAAAAAAAAATTGAATTATGGGGTGCCTGGGTGGCACAGCGGTGAAGCGTCTGCCTTCGGCTCAGGGTGTGATCCCGGCGTTCTGGGATCGAGCCCCACGTCAGGCTCTTCCGCTGGAAGGCTGCTTCTTCCTCTTCCACTCCCCCCGCTTGTGTTCCCGCTCCTGCTGGCTGTCTCTCTCTCTGTCAAATGAATAAATAAAATCTTTAAAAAAAAAAATTGAATTAGTTAATAAAAGGAGCCAGAACAATTGGTGATCCGTGTAGGGAAAATATGTTAAATCTCTACTTTGTTTCTCGTCTTTTCTTTTTTTTTTTTTTAAAGATTTTATTTATTTATTTGACAGAGACAGGCAGGGAGAGAGGGAACACAAGCAGGGGGAGTGGGAGAGGAAGAAGCAGGCTCCCAGAGGAAGAGCCTGATGTGGGGCTCAATCCCAGAATGCCGGGATCACGCCCTGAGCCGAAGGCAGATGTCCGCTTAACGACTGTGCCACCCAGGCGCCCCTCTACTTTGATTCTTAAGCACAAACATTTCAAGACAGTGGATTTAAGAAATAAATATGAAAAAGAAAAATGAAAGCATAAAAGTAAATACAAGAGAACTTTAAAAAAATATGCTGAGGGTAAAGAACACCATTCCAAACCATATCAGATTTCACCACATAGGGATTTTAGGATTCTATGAAGGGCAAAGTTTAAAAAACAAATAATAGGGGCACCTGGCTGGTTCAAGTGATAGACCATGGCACTGTTGATCTCAGGGTTATGAGCTTGAGCCTCATGTTGGATGCAGACATTACCTAAAAATAAGAAATTTTTTTAAAGATTTATTTATTTATTTATTTGTGAGAGACAGAGCTTGAGCGCAGGAATACACAGGGGGAGGGGCAGAGGGAGAGGGAGAAAGAAACTTAAGCACCCTTCCCGCTGAGAGCAGAGCCTGATGCGGGACTTGATCCCACAACCTTGAGATCACGACCCAAGCCGAAACTAAGAGTTGGAAGCCTAACCAACTGTGCCACCCAGGTGCCACTAAAAATAAAATCTTAAAATAAGGAAAAAAAAGCAAATGATAAACTGAGGGAAAATATTTTTAGTATATATAACCAAGAAGAAAATAAAAAATAATTCAATGGGATAAAAACACAAAAACAAGCAAAGGATATAATAGGCAATTTACAGATAGAAGTACAAGAGGCCAATAAATATTCTTCCTGTGATACTAGCAAAAATTTTAAAGTTTGCCATATTTAGTATTGGTGAGTGTATAGGAAAATGGAAATTCCCATACATCAATTATGGCAGGATGATAAATGCTTTGAAAAGCAGTTCGGCAATATCCCTTACTGTTGAACACATTCAGTATCTTTCCATCTAACATTTGACTTCTAAGGATTTTTCCCACATAACATTTGTGCAATTTTTCTATAACATTTGTGCAATTTTTCTAATTATTCTAAATTGTTCTGATACATGTGCAATATTAATTGTAATACTAGATAATAGCAGCAAAGAGAAAATTACCCTGATGCCCTTGTTGCTTACACAGTCATTAAAAGGAATATTTATGTAGGGAACAAAAGGATTAAGATAGATCTATATCTACTTACACAATAAAATATCCAAATGATGGCAGTGTTAATGAATAAAGCAAATTGCAGAAAATGTAAATATAGTGTAACTTCGTCTGTGTACAGTTAGTACTAATAATCATTTACATATATATTATACATATGAATAGACAGACAAATGTGCTGCAAAGGTTTGAAAGTGATTCTTGGGGGGCTTTATCTTTCTACATTTTATATTTATGTACTTTAATTTCATACAACTTACATTAAATTGCTTTTATATTTAGAAAAAATAATTTATTAAATATGCAGAAAAAAAGAAGAAAAAATCTAATTGCTCTGAATAGTCGTAACATTTATTTCAAATTTAGGTTCGTCACATAGGCTATCATTTAAATATAGATACATTTTCCATGTGAATTGTAGTCCATACACACACAGTTATTTAGGAACCATGGCATGGTATTCAAAGTCAATTTCTTAGTTTAAGGGGGAAAAATGAAAATACTATACAGTTTATCTTAAAAAAATAGTACCTAAATCTCTCAATATCAACAATTCTAACTACAATAAATGAAATTTCTTCCTTCTTTTGTATTTCATTATCTGCAAATTCAAAACTTCCTAGAACCTATTTCCAATGTAGCGAGTGCTCCTTTCTAACATAGTGTTCATAGGTAAGCACATACTCACAGGTCTATGGAGCAATCATAGACATTTATCTTAAGAGTGAATAAAATTTCATTTTACTAAGATCAGCAGAGTCAAAGCACATGCTAACAGTGTAGTGATGGCCCTCATCAAATACACAAATATTGAACAAAAAGGCTACAAATCACAAAACATTCCAGTAGTACTGCAGATGTTTCTGTTAAATGTGACATTGGTTTTTCAAGAAAGATGACTAAAATGGGGCACCTCTACCTATTTGGTTATTTCCTCAGGTGGATGATGCTGAAGAGCCTGACAAAACAGGGGAAAATAAAGCACCCAGTAAGTTCCAGTCCGTAGGAGTGCAAGTAGAAGAAGAGAAGTGGTGAGTCCATTTGCATTTGCCCTCTTTCGTCTTGATATTGGCAAGTATGGTACTAGTATTTTCCCCTGACATAAACCTACAAGATTCAATGATATTTGCCATTAACTTTGGAAGCATTTAGCTGATCCCCTCCTCTACTTTAATACTGGAGACCACTCAATTTAAGCTTTTCCTAGAATATTAGAGTAAGCACGTCACATCCACATACACATAAACACTGTATGTAGTACTGTTGTGTTGCCAAACCATTCTTCAAAAAACTTTCCCATTTTGGACAGTAGACTTTTTAAGAAAAGAGGACTTATTCCTATTTTTATTCTAGTACTTAATTGTGTCTGGTGTTTAGTATGCACTCAATGATGAAGGAAGGAAGGAAGGAGAAGATCTATCATTATCTTGAATCATCAGTTCCTTTAGATTTCTGCTTAAAATAATCTTACTCTAGAGTCTTAATATCTAGAATTGGGAAATTTAGAGTTTCAGAAACTAGAAGGAACTTCTGAGGTCACTACATTCATTTTATGAACGAGAACTTGATCCAGAGATGTATGTGAGTTTCTCAATCAAACTGTGAGGTACATGATGGATGGAACTGTGTTTTATTGATAGTAGTACTCCCAGATTCTAGAACTGTGTTTTCACATACTAAGTATACAATATATATTGGTGAATGAAATAGAACTGCAGTTACAGTAGGAGAAATAGCTCTGTATTATAAATCAGACTATCATTTCAACTTTGCCACTAACTTTCTGTGTGTTGATTAGAAGGAATCAGTTGGATGTCATCCATCCATCCATCCATCCATCCATCCATCCATCCAATAAAATATCTATGGATTGCCTCCTACATGCAAGGCTACATGCAATATAAACTAAGTATATGGAAAAAGGTTATGCATCAATTTATGGAAGGGGTGCAATTTTAGAGCCTTCTGGTATTGACAGTGCACTTGTACCTAACAGGTTTTCAATATATGTATATACAATATTTTCTATAATTTCATATAATTATACAATGTTGGAAGCCCAGAAAATCAATACAACCATTCTGGAAACTAATATGACAAAAGTTGGCAATAGTTATATATGTATCCATACCCATTGACCCTATAAACACATTCGTGGAGCTTTCCTGAATGAAATTACTCAAAGGAAGGGAAACAATTGCAGAACATTATCTATCATTGTAGAAGAAAAATAATAATTATCAATGTCAAACATTGTGAGAATATTTTTGTAAATTTTAGCACATCACCAAGGTAGAAATAAATAGCTATTAAATGTATTTTGCAAAGAAGATACAGAAACATGGGGAAATCCATGAACGACCTCGTGGTAAGAAAACATATTTTTCCTTTCCCCACTGGACCAATCTGCTTGTTTTCCTCCATGATGTGGTGGTTAAAAGCACAGACTCTTGGGGCGCCTGGGTGGTGCAGTCGTTAAGCGTCTGCCTTCGGCTCAGGGCGTGATCCCGGTGTTCTGGGATCAAGCCCCACATGAGGCTCCTCAACTGGAAGCCTGCTTCTTCCTCTCCCACTCCCCCTGCTTGTGTTCCCTCTCTCGCTGGCTGTCTCTCTCTCTGTCAAATAGATAAAATCTTTAAAAAAAAAAAAAAAAAGCATGCAAGTAAGAAAAGAGTGGAGGAAAATATTAAATATTTGAAGGGAAAAAAGCCCACCAACCTAGAATTCTGTATTCTAAAATTATCCTTCAAAAGTGAAGGAGAAATAAAGGCAAACAAAAATTGAAGAAATTTGTTGTCAGTAGACTGCCTTGTGAGAAATGTTAAAAAGTTCTTAGGGGCGCCCACCTGACTCAGTTGGGGAAGCACACAACTCTTGCTCTCAGGGTCATGAGTTCAAGCCCCATGTCGGGCACAGAGATTACTTAAAAATAAACAAACAAATTAACTAAAAAAAAAACATCTTCAGAAAAAAGGAAAATGATATAGGCCAGAAACAAACCCACATAAAGAAAGGAAGAGTCTATAAAAGAAGAAGAAGAGCATCTGAGAAAGAACAAGTGAAGGCAGAATAAAGACTTTTATTTTTCTTATTCTTTCCTTTTCATGTCTTTTAAAGTTTCCCAACAAACCAGTGAGAACTCTCAACTCAAACACAGAGCTTGTCCAAAACCAAAGAGTTAATAAGACAGAGAAGGCTAACTTGGAATCCCAGTGTCCACACCCATGCTCTGACATGTTTGTGACCCCCCCTTAGAAGAGGCCTAAGTCGTATGAGTGACTTGATCCAGAGGATGCGTTCTGTCCTCAAGTTCAAATGATGGAGACATCTGGAGATGCGGAGAGCTCTGTTCCAAAGGTGTCTTATAGTTCATTCTTTTTCAGCTTGAAAGGCTGTGGGAACTACTTGAGCTAACATAGCCTTTCTTTGAAAGCTAATCATCACTAACTGCCATGAAATCAGTTAATTGTAATTAAGTCCTCATTAATGTACAATTAAGATGCTTGCCACTCCATACCTAGCCAATAACCAGAAATCAATGAGAACATAGCTGATGAGCCTTTCCAAACCTCCAGGGTCAGGGTTAGGTACCTCTATCTGAAACTTGTCAAAATGCTCCAGGAACCTGGTCCATAGTCTTTTTCAAAAATATAATGAGGAGCTTTCCAGGTATGTGTATATAGCCTGTTTTCCATACATATGCAAGCAACAGAAGCATGTTGAGAACTCGAAGCATTTCTGCTACAACAGACTTCAGAATAATGGGAAGGCCCAGAGGGCTGCAGCCTGGGCTGGTCCTTAGACACCATCTTATCCCTCAGGCTCACAGAGAAGTGTCTTATCCCAATTTATAGAGCAACCTGGTATTGAAACTACGAGGCAGCTCCAGCTCCACATTTCAAGTCTCATACCCTTTCTGCTCCATTCTGCTAACATTCAGATGTACTGTCTGAAGTCAAAGGAGATATATATCTGTTTATATGTAAGTGGATTAAATAACAGCAACAATACAAAGGATGAGAGGGAGAAATTAGGATTATCTAATTACATGGACTTGAACCACTCCTGAAGTGGTATAGGGTTATCTGAAAGCAGACTTGGGTGAGTTGTAGAATGTATAGTGCAAACTCTAGGGCAACCACTAAAAAGAGTAAAAAAAGAAACACAGTTGACCCTTGGGCAGCACGGGTTTGAACTGTGCAGGTCCACTCACATGCAGATTTTTTTACAGTTTAGCATTGTCAAGTGCATTTTCTCTTCCTGATGATTTTCTTAGTAACATTTACTTTTCTCTAACTTACTTGATTATAAGAATACAGAATACAATAGGTATAACATATAAAATATAGACACAATCCATGAAAAAAAAGTAATTGGTAAACTCTGGACTTCATTGAAGTTTAAAGCTTCTGCTCTGTGAAAGACAGCGTCATGAGAATGAGAAGGTAAGCCACACACTGGGAGAAAATACGTGCAAAAGACACATCTAATAAAGGGCTGCTATCCAAAATATACAAAGAACTCTTAAAACTCAGTAATTAGAAAGCAAACAACCTGATTTTTAAAATGGGCAAAAGACCTTAACAGACACCTCCCCAAAGAAGATACATAAATGGCAAGTAAGCATATAAAAAAGATGTTCAACATCATATATCATTAGGGAACTAAAAATTAAAACAACAATGAAATACCACTACTCACGTGTTAGAATGCCCAAAATCCAAAACACTGACAATACCAAATGTTGGTAACGTACCATAAGTCTCATTCATTGCTGGTGGGAATGCAAAATGGTCCAGCCACTTTCAGAAAACAGTTCAGCAAATCTTACAAAACTAAACATACTCTTACCATACAATCCAACAATCACACTCCTTGGTATTTACCAAAGGAGTTGAAAATGGATATTCACACAAAAGCCTGTACTCAGATAGTGATAGCAGCTTTATTTCTAACTGCGAAACTTGGAAGCAACCAAGACATCCTTCTTTAAGTGAATGAGTAAATAGGCTGCAGCACAGCCAGACAATGGAATTTTATTCAGCATTAAAAAAGAAATAAGCTATCTGGCCACAAAAAGACATGGAGGAAACTTGAATGAATATTACTAAGCAAAAGAAGCCAATCTGAAAAGACTATGTACTGTGTGATTCCAACTACCTTCTGGAAAGGGCAAATCTATTGAGATAGTAAAAATAATGATTCAGAGAGGGAAAGGAATGAATAGAGCACAGAGGATTTTGAGGCCAGTGAAACTACTCTGTATGCTATATAATAGTGGATGCATCTCATTATCCATCTGCCTAAACCCAAAGAACGTACCCCACCAATGTGAACCCTAATGCAAACTATAGACTTGGATGGTACTGCTGGGTTCAGCACAGGTTCAGCACTGCAACAAATGTACCACTCTAGTGAGGGATGCTGACAAAGGGGAGATGGGGCGGTGGGGGAAGGGGCAGAGGGTACATAAGAAATCACTGTACTTTCTGTTCGATTTTGCTGTGAATCTAAAACTGCTCGAAAAAATAAAGTGTTGGCTTAGGGTGTGTGGTTTAATATACAAGAGTGTTGTCTTAGGGTGTGTGGTTTAATATACATAAAACTTTTAGAAAAATACCTGACATATAGGAAGCACTGTGTAAGTGTTTTCTATTCTATTATGTACCCAAATAGAATCTCTCTAAAGATCAAAGTCTCAAGAAAGCAATAATACCACCTTTTCTGAAACAATAAGAGAAAATTATCTCAACTTTGAAATTCTACCTCAAATATTTCCCCTGCAGTCAACTATTCTGTTTTAATCAAATAAACACCCTAATATGTATCTATCTACAGGAATGCTAAATACTGCATTCTTTGGACACACCTAATAACAACCCCAAAACTTCGAATGAGCCACTTTTACCGTGTTTTGAAAAAGTTGAACATTTAATGAATTACTGAAGTTTGTAGGATGGTCAGTTTCTCAGTACTTTGAATGGTTTTTTCAGGCATCTCCCAAAAGGACTGGCAACCCCAATTTTCCTGGTTAATTTTTCAAAACATACCCTTCCTCAAAGGTCACTTTATAGTTAACTGCTGTAAAGTAAATAAGCATTTAAATTGATGTTAATGATTGTTTTCAACTTCTCCAAAAGAAATCCATTGTCAAACAGGGATTACTTACAACTTCTGTCTCAAATTAGGGTTCTTTTGTACAATTCTGCTGGTAGTAATTCATTTAGATAGGATCTTAAAAAGCAAAATTGGGCAGATGAGATTATCTAATGACAGTTAAGGGAATCTTTTTTTTAATTATCTGGTGCTAAGTTGTTTTCGCGTTGAATGGCTAGTACAATTCATCTCTTCCTTTCCCTAATAGACAGACTGATAAACAACTGTAACCTAACAAAAAGTGAGAGAAAGGAAACAGAGCCAGTGAAAGAAAGAGATCATACAAAGAGAGGAAGATTAACTAAGGCTTTGTAAGAGGCCAAGAAACTCATTATCACCTTTTGAATCCACCACAATTTAGGAACCAAAACTAACACACCAAAGTCCACCTGGCTGATTTGTCTATGAAGGGGTAAACTTTTAAATCTAGGTGTTCTTCAGTGCTACAAATTAAAACAAAAAAAAGGAATAAGTTAATAACTCATTAGTAAAATGTACTAAGTAACCAATCTGCTCCAAAAAAAGGAATCTAAATGGAGTATTTTAAAAATGTCCCTGGTGTATTTGCAGACAGCCATGACGTCCTCAAAATGCCATCCATAGCAGATGTGCCACATCCCTTCTCCAGGGATACCTTGTGGTGGGGACCATGCTTTGAGGAATGCTGTCTAAAGGTCACTGGTTTAAATGCCATGACAGCACCAAACCAGGGATAACGAATGCATACAACAAGACTGCTTCTCTTGAGCCAGTGAAGAAATTCCTCACCTCCATCAAACATTAGCTGTCTTTCCCCAATTCCCGTTTCAAGGGTCAGATAGCGGCCCCGCTGAATAGGATCCACACAGCATACAGTATTAGCTGATATGCGGGACTGAGCAATTCCAAGAAAAGCCTGCATATCTTGCCAACACCTCCTGCTCTGTGGCTGCTCTGTATCCCAATGCCTCCTAGCATCCTGTTCCCATTCTCATCCTTCTGACTGCTCCCCAGGAATTTGCATGAGGTCTTCTTGTCTTTTGAGGTGATAATTAGCAAATCCAGTAAACCAATCCTTCCTATTTACTAAGGTGAGAAAGCTAAGAGGCTCCCAGGGATCTCCCCTTTCCTTCCCAGTAACAATTTTATATTAACCATGGTTCATACAAGGCTTTTTTTTCTTAAGACTTTCTTACATGATCCCACTAGTGACTCTAAGAGCGGGCACAAAAACAGGAAGACTATATTTATTTTCATTATAAAAGTGGTATGTAAATTTACTTGGAGGAAAACATAAAGCAGCATGTGGACAGTTTACACCTCTCTGATGGGTTTTGGAACAACGAAAAAACTGTGTATACGTGTGTGTATCTCAAGTATTATCTATCTTTTCCATAATAATTATGTATTATTAAATCTAATTAATGATTAAAAAGTAAGATACTATTTATACATTATGAAAATTTATAAATTACAGAAGTAATATTTCCCATAATATCACTCATTAACCATGAATAAATAAAGGGGTATATTTTTTACCCATTTTTTTCCATAAACATTTTTAAAGTTATTAAAATTGTTCTATGTATAAAATTTAGTGGGGCACCTGGGTGGCTTAGTTGGTTGGGCAGCTGCCTTCAGCTCAGGTCATGGTCTCAGCTCCCTGCTCAGCGGGGAGTCTGCTTCTCCCTCTCCTTCTCCTTTGGCCCTCCTCCTCTGCTTGTGATTTCTCTCTCCCTCTCAAATAAATAAAATCTTAAAAAAATAAAATAAAATTTAGTAATAATTCGGGATACCTGGCTGGCTCAGTCAGAAAAGCATGTGACTCGGGGGCACCTGGGTGGCTCAGTCGTTAAGCGTCTGCCTTCGGCTCAGGGCGTGATCCCAGAGTCCTGGGATCGAGCCCCACATCAGGCTCCCTGCTCCACTGGGAAGCCTGCTTCTCCCTCTCCCACTCCCCCTGCTTGTGTTCTCTCTCGCTGGCTGTCTCTCTCTCTGTCAAATAAATAAATAAAATCTTTAAAAAAAAAAAAAAAAGAAAAGCATGTGACTCTTGATCTTGGGGTCGTGAGTTTGAGCCCCACGTTGGGTGTAGAGATTACTTTAAAAAAAAAAAAAAGCAAAACTTAAAAATAAAATAAAATCAACTAATGTTATAACAAAAACTTTCTCATTACTAAAAATTCACAACAGATATTTCTTTTGATGGTTATACAATATTCAAGAATACGTATGAATCATAATTTGCTTCCCCTGTCTCCCACTGTTGAATATCTCCATTATTTCTAGATTGACTTCTGGTTAAAGACAGTGAAAAAAATACATACATCATCTTTGAGGTCTTCTGAAACTAAATGGCAGTAAAAAGATTTTTTTGCTTGTTTGGGCATAAACTGCCAAGGATGAAGAGAATATGAGAGAAAAATAAAAGAACTGTGACATTTTGGAAGCTGGAAGGCAGATAGACAAGTGATCGTTGACTCAGCTGACCAGGAAAAACAGAATCTAAAGCCAGTGATGCAAAAAACCAAGACGCAATTCAATTTAAATTTCAGAACCCACAAAAGGCATGGGGCCTGACAGCAGTGGGCCCTCTGAAAAGCAGGGATGAAGGAGCTAAGAACTCTTCGTACCTGCAGAGCCCAGTGACAGCCCTTCCCCACTCTGGCAGAAGACTAGAGGTTTCTCCTGTTCGGCTGCTAAAACAAAGGGTCTCAGAGCTGGAGGACAGCAGCAAAGTTGAGGGCACCGTTAGGAGCCTGAAAATAGGAAGATGTGTGAAAATTTACAAACAGAATGCTGAGGCACCCTGCCCTAAGCCTCCTTATGCTCACACTGCTCCCAGGATCCTGGCAGCCAGGCTTATTCCCTCTAAGCAGAAGTATGGAACAATCTATTGGGGGGGGGGGACTGAACAGTCTGAGCCCAAAGACCCAAAGATACACTGACATCAGGGATTTTGCAAGGTGAGAGCCCAGTGAGATCACCCACACTGAGGATCACAGGGGATAAGCCCCTCCCTACAGCACAGACTTCTGAGAAGGTTTTATTGTGCCTTTGAAGCATGAGAAGACAGCTAACAATCGGCAAACTCAGATCAGAGTTATAAAAAAAGAACCAAAAGTTTTAAGGAACATTCAGAAAATTAAAAAAGTTACTTTAAAGAGAAAAGAAGGGAAAGGTGAGCAAGGTAAGCTCCATGACAGAAGTGAAAATTGATATGGTCTCTGGGGTATCTGGGTGGCTCCGTCTGTTAAGTGTTGAACTCTCGATTTTGGCTCAGGTCATGATCTCAAGTTGTAGAGCACATGGGGCTCTGTGCTCAGCGGGGAGTCTGCTTGTCCTCCTCCCTCTGCTTCCCCCCTGCTGGTACTCTCTCTTTCTCTCTCAAATAATTAAATAGAATCTTTTTAAAAAAGAAAAAGAAAATTGATACAGTCTCTTAAAAAGCATTTATAGCCCTGAGGCAAGGAGCTGGGGGGGGGGTGGTTAAGATTTTTTTTTTTTTAAGATTTATTTATTTGACAGAGAGAGAGCACAAGCAGAGGGAGTGGCAGGCAGAGGGAGAAGCAGGCTCCCCACTGAGCAAGGAGCCTGATGTGGGACTCGATCCCAGAACCCTGGGATCATGACCTGAGCCAAAGGCAGAAGCTTAACCCACTAAGCCACCCAGGTGCCCTGGTTATGGGATTTTTGTTTGAAGTGATGAAAATATTTTGGAGCTAGATAGTGGTGATGGTTGTACAACATCATGAATGTACTTAACGTCACTGAATTGTACATGTAAAATGGTTAAAGTGATATGTATTTTACCATAATTTAAGAATTAAGCAGTCACTGTCTATTCATCCTTCTTCCCAGCCTTTTGAAACTGCTAATCTGTTTTCTGTCTTTATGGATTTGCCTATTCTGGATATTTCTTATAAATGGAATCATACAATATGTGCCTTTTGTGTCTGGTTTGAGGTTCATCCATGTTGTAGCATGTATAAGTATTTCATTCTTTTCTATGGCTGAATAGCCATTATATGATTATATTAACATTTTTTATTCATTCATCTGTTCATGGCCATGTTTTCTCTTTCGGCTATTATAAGTACAGCTACTACAAACATTTGTGTACAAGTTTTTGTTTGAACATCTGTTTTTAATTCTTTTTGGTATTTACCTAGGAGTAGAATTGCTGGGTCATATGGTAATTCTATGTTTACAATTCCTTTTTGAGGAAGCACCAAATTATATTCCACAGCAACTATACCATTTTACATTCCCACCAACAGTGTATGAGTGTTCCAATTTCTCCACATTTTGGCCAACACTTGTTATTTTCCATTTTTTAAAAATTATGACCATCCTAGTGGATGTGAAGTGGTATTTCATTATGGCTTGAATTTGCATTTCCCTAATAACTACTGATGTTATCTTTTCATGTGCTTATTGGCCTTTTGTTTATCTCTTTGGAGATATATCTATTCAAGTCTTTTGCCCACTTTTTATTTTTGATTTTTTTTTAAAGATTTTATTTATTTATTTGAGAGAAAGTATGCATGCATGAGCCAAGGGGAGGAGCAGAAGGAGAGGGACAAGCAGACTCTGTGCTGAGTACAGAGCCTGATGCAGGGCTCAATCTCATGACCCTGAGATCATGACCTTAGCTGAAATCAAGAGTCAGACGTTTAACCAACTGAACCACCCAGGTGCCCCAACTTTTGACCATTTTTTAAATTAGGTTGGTTGTTTTTATTGTTGAATGCTGTAAGTGTTCTTTATATATTATGGATACCAGACCCTTCTTAGATATATGATTTACAAATATTTTCTCCCATTCTTTGGGTTGTCTTTTTACTCTATCGATAGTGTTTTTGGGTGCCAAAAGTTTTTAATTTTGATGAAGTCCAGTTTTTCTATGCTTTCAATGTCATATTTAAGAAACCACTGCCAAAGCCAAAATAATGCAGATTTGCCCCTATGTTTTCCTCTAAGAATTACATAGTTTTAACTCCTAAATTCAGGCTTTTGATCTATTTTGAGCTAACTTTTCTATATAGTGTGAGGTAAGGATCCAAGCTTCTTTCTTTTGCATGTGGATATCTATTCAGTTGTCTGGCATTGACTGATTTTTTAATATTAACCCAACTTTGTATTCCTGGGATAAGCTCAATTTTGTCATCATGCATAAACCTTTTTATATGTTTTTGGATTTGATTTGCTATATTTTGTTGAGAATATTTCTATCTGTATTCATGAGACATATTGTTCTGGGTTTTCTTGTATTGTCTTTGTTATCTTTGGTGTTAGAGTAAAGCTATCCTCATAGAAAGACTTAGGAGGCATTTTTCCTCCTCAATTTTCTAAAAGTGTTTGTGTGAAATTTTTCATTAGATATTTAACTGAATTAGCCAGTGAAACTGTGGATCTGGAGTTTATTTTGTGAGAAAGTTTTTTACTACAAATTCAATTCCTTTAATAGGTATAAGGCTATTTAAGTCATTGATTTCTTCTTACTTGATCCTTAGTAATTTGTCTTTCAAGAAATGTGTCTGTTTCATCTAAGTTATCCAATTTATTGGTATAAAGTTGTTTATACTATTCCTTTCATATAATTTTAATAGCTATAGAATCTGTAGTGATCACCTCTCTCATTTCTGATATTGGCAACGTGTGTCTTTTCTTTTTTTCCTACATCAGCCTGGCTACAGAATTATTAATTTTATCAATTTTTTAAAAGAAAAAGCTTTGATTTTACTAATATTTCTGTTTTCCTGTTTTCTATTACATTGATTTTTGCTCTTATGTTTTTCATTTCCTTTATTCTATTTACCATAGGTTGCATTTGCTCTTCTATTTTTTCTTAAAATAGCAGTTGCACATTGATTTGAGGACTTTATTTTTTATACTATTGGTGTCTAATGCTATAATTGTCCCTATAAGTATTGTTTTAACTACATCCTACAAATTGTGATTATTGTGTTTTCATTTTCATTCAGTTCAAAATCCTTCCTAATCTCCTTTTTTTTTCTTTAACCCATAGTCTATGTGTTATCTAGCTTGCAAATATTTTGAGACTTGGTAAATATCATTTAATTAGTGATTTCTATTTAATTCCATGTGGCCAGACACCATACTTTATGTCTTAAATCCTTTAAAATTCATTGAGATTTGTTCTACGGCCCCAAAAACTGCCTTATCTTGCTAAATAGTCTGTGTGCACTTGAAAATAAAATGTATATTCTGCTATTTTTGAGTGGAGTGTTCTGTAAATGCCAATTAGGTCAGGTTAGTTTTTAATTTCTCCATAAATTTCTGATTTTCTGTCTATATATTCTATCAATTATTGAGAAAGCAATGTTGAAACCTCTGACTATAATTGTGAATTTATCTATTTCTCCTTATTCTTCCATCAACTTCTGCTTCATTTATTTTGAAGATCTTTTATTAGGTGTACAAACATCTAAGATTGTTATATCTTCTTCATGAATTGGCCCCTTTATGATTATGAAACATCCCTCTTTCTCCCTAATATTCTTTGTTATGAAATCTACCTTGTCTGATATTAAGATGGCCAATTAAGCTTTCTTTTTTTTCTTTTTTTTAACATAAGCTCTGTGCCCAACATGGAGCTTGAACTCATGACTCCAAGATCAAGAGTCACATGCTCTGCCAACTCAGCTAGCCAGGTGCCCCTAAACTTTCATTAGCGTCAGCATAAGGTAGCCTTTTTCATTCTTTTTTTAAGTTATTTATGTCTTTATGTTTAAAGTGGTTTTTTGTGGGTAGCATATAGTTGTGTCTTGCGTTTCAACCCAATCATACAACTTCTTTCTTTTAATTGAGATACTTAGACCACTTACATTTAATGTAACTGTTGATGTTGTCTTATTAGCTATAACTCTTCGTTGTATTTTTTAATTGTTGCTATAGGGATTATAATGTGTATCTTTATTATATTATACCTTCAATTGAAATTACATCATTTCATATGTAAGAAATTTACAGTAGTATGCTTCCATTCCTCTACTACCCAGGTTTGTGCTATTGTTATCAAACATTTTACTTCTACATATATTAAAGATCCATAATATAGTGTTATTATTTTTGCCTTAAACAGTCAATTATCTTTAAAATGATTTAAATAGGGGCACTTGACTGGCTCAGTTGGAAGAGCATTTGACTCTTGATCTTGGGGTCCTAAGTTTGAGCTCCATGTTTGATGTAAAGATTACTTAAAAATAAAATTTTAATAAATAAATAAATAAATAAAATTATTTAAATAAAAGGGAAGAAAAAGTCCTATTTATCCACAGTTATGATTTCCAGTGTTCATTTCTTTGTGTAGATCCAAATTTCTATCTAGCCTCATTTTCCTTCCATTTGAAAGAATTCTTTTAACCTTTCATATAGTACATGTCTGCTCATGATGAAGGCTTTCTACTTTTGTGAATCAAAAGAGTCATTATTCTGTCTCAGTTTTTAAAGATGTGATTTTTTTCAAAGAGAAACAAAGATACCCCAGCTGTGGGTAGGTCTTTCTTACCCCGTGCACTGAATGTTTATAAATACTCTACTAGAACCCTGTTCTCTCTGCAGTTCTCTCTTCCTCCACACTTTGCCTTGCAAACTCCCACTGCATTGCCCTCCTGGGACTCCCCCAGCAATCTCTCGTCAGCGCAGGGAGACTGCTGGCATCACACAGAGACCACTCCCTGGGCTGCTGCCTGGAAACTTTCTCTAATCAGTAAACATGGGCAATCATAGACCTTGTTTGTTTCCCACATCTCAGTGATCACTATTCTTCACTGACTGATGTCAGGTATCTTGAATACCCTCTTTTCATATATTTTGCCAGGTTTAGTTGTTACAGATAGAAGAATAAATTCAGTCACTTTTACTCCATCTTGACCAGAAGCAGAAATCATTCTTATAGGTTTTATTTGGCCATCACCTTTTCTCCTGGTATACCTTTTCATTTTTAAAGATTTTATTAATTTTTTTAACAGAGATAGAGACAGCCAGCGAGAGAGGGAACACAAGCAGGGGGAGTGGGAGAGGAAGAAGCAGGCTCCTGGCGGAGGAGCCTGATGTGGGGCTCGATCCCATAACGCCAGGATCACGCCCTGAGCAGAAGGCAGACGCTTAACGACTGTGCCACCCAGGCGCCCCTCTCCTGGTATACCTTTTGTACATTATGAAATAACGCTTTGAATGCTAAAGTGTTGGGACACTTTTAATACTAAAGAGGACAAAATGCTGGCATCGAAATGTAGTTGTGAATGACACCTGCCATTTCAGCAGGTCTGTGAACGCACACACTAAGTCACAGGTGCTGAAGCAAAGCCCCTTCAAGCTATTATCAAAGCTGCTCCCCATTTCAAATGCCTCAGTGAATAAGGATAATTAGACTCTTGTTTTTTCACCAACGTTACCTCTATTTCCAAAAAATTCTAAGTTTTAAAAATCTTCCTTCCTTCACACATTAAATTTCAGGGCTTCATAATTGGGTATAACAAGCATGTGCAAAGCTAGCATTGTTTTCTCTTTTAGCATAACATCAACTACTACAAAAGATCTCTTTTGATCATAAATGACTTAAATATATAAACATTTGGGCTTGTAGTGAGTTGTACCTTTTCAACTAAGCAGGATGTGAAAACATGAAGCCGAAATTGAGATATCTTCTGACAGCCAGTTCAGGGACCACAGACTTAGAAAGACCATTGGCAGTCAAAAACATCTCTCCTTTGCCAACCTGGAAGCTTTGGATCAATTCCCACTCCTCACAGCTTCCTTGAAGTACTGCATAGCCTAGGACCCACCCTTGATATTACATTTGGCAAATAACTTCTTTTCTTTGCCAAGTTAACAATACCATGACCTAGCCAAACAGTCCTTACAATACACCTGAGCTTTAAAGGTGTGGCTTTCATGCATTTCAAATTTTAAAAGCCTGAAACTTGGCGTAATTCCTGATATGCCTCATACATTTTTTTCCTCCTTTCCTCCCTTCCTTCCTTCTTCCTTCCTTCCTCCTTTCCTTCCTTCTCTGTCCCCCTCCATCTTTCTCCCTCCCTCTTTCCTTCCATCCTTTCTTCTGTCTGTCTTTCTGGCTTCTCTCCCTCCCTCTCTTTCTTCCTTTTCACATTTTTTACAGATAATTTAGTTTGCAAAAGAAAAATGATCCTCCGATTTACAAGCCTATGGCCTCCATTTGACCCCAAAATAAGACAATAAAAACGAATTATGGGTGAGACCTCTCAGCCTTTTGTTAGTTACCTGGGGTCAACAGTCAAGGAGTGACCTAATGCTCCCGTTCCTGGGGTGCAGTCAAGTCAGTTCGAAGATGTTTTGTTGGGACTCTTAACCAAGGTTCCTATAGTGATAACTAGAATACTAGCACCTGCCCAGGGGGCCTGAAGGAGGCAGGCCACGTGCAGGGCCCTCTCTGAAGAGATCCAATGAGATACAACAATAACAAGCCCACAGTCATCAATGTCTGTTCCTTTCCTTTCTTTAACAGGGAGGTGCATTACAATTACTTAAAACAGAGTCTTTACATAGAAAACTTATTCTATTTTCCTTTGCTTAAAGAGACCTTCAGGTAAAAGAATGATGAAAGTGGTGGCTTTTAAATAATAAATGGATGCTTGTTTGGAGGTCATTTTACAATCTGTCGCGAGGACAGTGCTGACCATATAGGAAGGGGGAGCAGGACAGCCCCTTCCCCCTGCATTTGTGGCCAGTATTGCATCCCGCCTAGGTTCCTCCATTCACTATTCTAACTGCAAAGCTGATCTGACAAGAATGAGAGAATCTCTTTTTTAGAAAGTTTTAATTCTGGATCTCAATCTCCCCTCACCCCCACACCTTGCTTTTGATCTATCTTTTATATAATGAGACCTCTTGGGTTTTGGATCAGTTAAAGGGCGCCATTTCACAAAATACCCAGATGGTTGCACTTTTGAAGAGTAGCATTTTCAGATCCCACATCTATTCAGCCTTGACAGCAGGCTTAGTGAAGAATGTCTAAGCCTCCTACAAAGAAAGAACGAACAGCACAGAACTAGTGTTTCTCCCTTTGAAACCAGAGTTAGCCCTGAAAAGCAACCATTATGTGAGTAAGAGGGATGAAGAAGATAACCAGGGGCCAGAGGTTCGGTAACAGAATGACTGAGTTCATCTCCTCAAGATAAGTTTATGCCTTGGGTCTCACACAGCTGAACGCCTTGCCTTGCAAGGCCGAAGCATGGACGTTCTAAAGATATAGACTGTATTTTGGGTTTTTTGCTCATGACTTAACTTTGTTTAAATGAAGCCCCATCAGACAGGAGGAAGGAGAAGGGCCTCTGTGATTTACCATGTATGTGCTGATTTGTAACCTGCGTACAGAAAAGTTGCGGCAGGGAGGGTGAGGGGGGCAGAAAATCCTCTAATTACACGTATAAACTTGTTTCACAGAAGGGGCGCATGGGGAGCCTAGCTGGCTCAGTTGGTAGAGCATGCGACCCTTGATCTCAAGGCCATGAGTTCAAGCCCCACTTTGGGCAAGGAGCCTACATAAAATAAAAATAAAAAAAAAAAAAAAAAAAAAGGAGGGGCACAAAGCAACAGCAGAGGTGAAAGCTACCAAGTGTCTTTCCTCTTGCTGTTCAGAACAGACCGAGTATTGTGTCCCATACTGGTTGATCCAGTCTTTGGTTTCATGGTTTTCTGCTCCTTAGGCCAGAATATTGGCCAGTCCTTTTCAGAAGTTGTAATTATTACACATTGTGCCTCCAGGGCATGAAGTACTGAAGAAGCAGCTTGAAGAAGCAGCTTCAAGACGGGGGATTATGGTTTGGAAATGGCAAGCCACTGCGTTCAGCTTAGAGGTTTATACCATCTACCAGCAACTGATCTATTCTTTTTGAAAATACAGAAATTAATCCAATGACTCCTTTTGTGTTCCTATCAAAGTTTTAAAACAGCAATAACAACTTGATTGTACTCTTCACTCAGAGGGAACTTTGCACTTGAAAGACATAAAACGTTTTGTAGAGCAGAACATTCTTTGAAAGCTCTGGGTGGAAGAAAGCACTTGCTTAAGGAACTTAATTGAGAGAAACAGCGCAGCCTGGACAGGGTTGCCTGAGTTCAAAGGCACCGCTTTTAATCCCAAACCTTTTTAATTTTACTTAACTTTTATTTCTTTCTGGGTGACTAAACTGCAAACTTCTATTAATCTACTGCCAAGTCATTTTTCTTAAGAAGGTGGATACTTTACAAGATTCATAGCCAGGAGCCCTCTGTGAGGAATGCTGGTGGTACAATTTGTGTAGGTAAAAACAGAGGCCCAGGAAAGGTCACTCTGTTTTGTATGTGGAACAGACTATCTCTGGCAAGTTTGCTGAGGTGGAGAATAAGGCACTCCTTTAAGTCTGGAAAATGTAATGCCCCTGGCAATACATGATCTTGGAGAGTGAAGCCTAATGTTTTCATAGCTGAGATTTTGTGTTAGTAGAACAGCCAGAATGTCAACTGTTGCAGGAAGAGTCATCCATTCACACATGTGTGTGTCTGGAAAGAAAGAAGAAAGCTGAGCTTCAGGAGATGACATTTAACATGGGGGGGGGGGGGGGGGGGTGAATAAGAAGAACGCAGGAATGGCCCACTGCAGCCAAGCGGTAAGTGGCTATTGGAAGAATCACGTTAGCAAAACTGTTCTTCCTTTTGCTCTAGTACAAGACATCTGTAACATGACTTTCAGACTTTCAGACTATGTGATTCCTTTTTTTTTTTTTTTCCGTATGGTCCATTCTAGAGTTAAAGAACTGATAAAATGACCAGGTAAAATACCCTCCACAGAAGTAATTTTTTGAAAACAGCAAACGATGAGATGGGCCAGCTTTTTCTGGCTGGTCTATCCTCATAAAAGAAGTGGTCGGAATCATACTTTATTTGATTATTTTGATCATTCTAACAACTAGTGCAGATCAGCAGTGCAGCCACCTTTTTTCTCGACATTTATTTTCTAGGGGAAAAAAGGATTTATTGTGATGACTGTACTCTCACTTTTTTGGAACTTCTAGTCTTTCTACATTCTTACAAATAACTACTCACCTGTATCGTTCTGGTCACTTTTTCTTTTTCAGGGACCAAAATATTAGTATTAATTGGCTTTAATAAGTGTTCTGGGAGAATTAAGAAAAAAGACATAATCTGGTTTATTAAATGTTGTATTGACATTTTTTAGTGCAACATCCTGGAAGACTGGCACTATTGAATACGAAACATCGATTGAAAATCAGTTGGCAAATCAACCAACTTAACATGGCATGATCATGAGCCAGTACAGAAAATGTACCATCTCATACCCATTAGGATGGCTATTATCAAAAAGTCAAAAAATAAGTGCTGGCAAGGATGTGGAAAAATTGGAACACTTGTGCATTGCAGATGGGAATGTAAAATGGTACAGCCAGTATGGAAAACAGAATGGTAGATCCTCAAAAAATTAAAAATAGAATTACCATATGATACAGTAATTTCTCTTCAGCATTTACACCCAAAAGAATGGAAGACAGGGTCTCAACGAGATATCTGTACAGCCATGTCCAAAGAAGCATTATTGGAAATAGCCAATAAAAGGTGGAAACAAGCCAGGTGTGCATCTACACACGAATGGTTAAACAAAGTGTGGTATACACATACAATGTAGTGTTTTTCAACCTTAAAAAGGAAGGAAATTCTGACACATGCTACAAGAAGCTTAAAGACATTATACCAGGTGAAATAAGCCAATCATAAAAGGACAAGCACTGTATGATGCCACTTCTATGAGACCAAGAGAAGTCAAATTCCACAGAGACAGAAAGTAGAGTGGTGGTTGCCACAGGCTGGGAGGAAGGGGACACTGGGGAACTGCTGAATGGGTACCGAGTTTCCACTGAGAAAGATGAGAAAGTTCTGAAGATGGATGGTGGTAGTGGTTGCACAACACTGTGAGTGTACTTAATGCCAGTGAATCGTACACTTAAAAATATGGTTAAAATAGGGGCGCCTGGGTGGCTCAGTCGTTAAGCGTCTGCCTTCGGCTCAGGGCGTGATCCTGGCGTTATGGGATCGAGGCCCACATCAGGGTCCTCCGCTGTGAGCCTGCTTCTTCCTCTCCCACTCCCCCTGCTTGTGCTCCCCCTCTCTCTGGCTGTCTCTCTCTCTGTCAAATAAATAAAAATTAAAACAAAATATGGTTAAAATAGTATATTTTATGCCATGCATATTTTTTCACAAGGAAAAATAAATAAAATATTAGATCAGGAAGTTAGTTACCTTTTTAAAAAAGTACAGAGTAGGGTAACAGGCACATGATACCTCCTTCAGTGGACTTACATTCTCCGTCATTGTTGTCTGCCTGCTGTAGGAGCCAGTGAAGTTTTTTGTGTGAGTTTTAAATTACTTCAGGCCCACACCTTTCCCTTGCCCCTTGTCTGAGAAAGAATTCACTGCTCCTCTGTTCTTCCCCACCCCCCCCACCTTCCATATACCCTCACCTTCACTATAGAGGTCAACCAGAGATGTATGCAGCCATCTGGTTGAGAAACACCAATTATGTGAATATCCTTATAAAATGCTCAGATTGAATCTGTGAACAAGTTGTCTTTTATCATCTTGGTACAAGGACTGTGGGAAGGAAAATTAAAGGTGCAGAGGAGAATGGTACCAGAGAACTCTAGAATTGTGAACTGTTTTGCCCCAGAGTCTTTGTGCCAAATGATAACAATGACCTATTCGATTAAGAAACAGGTGAATCCTTACCAGGGCAAGGAGTTTTAATTTTAAGAGTAACTTCATGACATTTTAGTTTGCTTTTGGAAAGTCTTACCTCGTAAGAGCTGTCCCTGGAAAAAAACGTAATTATGCAGAATTCACAAGAGGCTTGGGCCAGGTTGGGTTGGTTTTGTTTCCCTGATTTCTGAACAAATTATGCAGACTAAAATAGAACTGAATTGTTTCCTTACCCCTCAGCAACCTGACTACCAGAATTCAAGCGACCCCAGACTTGAGGAGGAAGTTGGACATGGGACATTATACTGGCTTCCATAGCTGTACACATTGTTCGGCTTCTAAAATTTCTCTAGATATGCTTTAAGATGATATTGAACAAAGATGAGAGATCTGTGTTCTGTATATCAGAGCTATGGTAACTGATTTGTTTGCATCAAGGGCCTACCTCCCCAGACTGACAGGATGAGGCCTCCTATGGTTACACTCACCAGGAAAAGTAGAAATGCTTTTGCTTCGAGAGCTAGCCTTGAACTAACTCTCCTTTCTCTATTCCTCCAAGCTTCCGCAGGTTCACTCGATCCAACAGTGTGACGACAGCAGTACAGGCCGACCTGGACTTCCACGATAATCTGGAAAACTCTCTGGAGTCTATAGAGGACAATTCGTGCCCCGGCCCAATGGCCAGACAATTCTCCCGGGACGCCAGCACCTCCACCGTCAGCATTCAGGGCTCAGGAAACCACTACCACGCCTGCGCTGCCGACGACGACTTTGATGCGGATTTTGACCCTTCGATTCTGCCTCCCCCGGATCCCTGGATTGACTCGATCACTGAAGATCCCCTGGAGGCCGTCCAAAGGTCAGTGTGCCACCGGGACGGCCACTGGTTTCTGAAGCTTCTCCAGGCAGAGCGGGACCGCATGGAAGGGTGGTGCCAGCAGATGGAAAGAGAAGAGCGGGAAAACAACCTGCCGGAAGACAGTAAGTAATGGCCGCCTTGCACGCCTGCGCACTCGGCGCTTCCGGGCTGGGCTGACGCAGCGTCTGTAGACGTCGTGGTTCCTTCCCTGCCGGGTTCGCTTGTCTGGCTGCGGTTCCACACACCCGGCCATGATGTGTGGGACAGCGGGGCGGTTCCGGCTGAGAGTCCCGCCGCCCCCCGCGCTGCCCAGGGAAAAGAAAACCACGGGGCCGAGTGTTAGCTAGCTCTACTGGGTACCTGCTATCTCTAGCCCGGTGCCTGCTAGCTGTAGGTCCTTTTTTTTTCGGAAAAGGACCAAGCTCAACGTGGGGGTGGCCTCACGTTTCTACACCGGCTCCTCTTTCTCGGGTGGTTTCTGAAACGGGGTTGATTCTCAGGGAATTAAATGCCCAATGCACCAGTCCAGGTTTAGAACAAGGCCAATAATGCATAGGTCAGTAGAGACCATGCTTATTAACATTCATAAACCTGTTCATGCACTTTCTCTCACGGGTTTCAGGGAGGCAAACCTTCAGCCACTAAATGAACTAACACAAGTTTCAACGTAACGGGGTTAAAATAAGTAATAATACAATGAATAAAGAAAATAAATAACGGAAGCCTTGCACACCATTATTTTCAAACTTTGCTTTTTAACACAACAATAATTTCTATTAACAATTGACAACATTAGGTAGCTGGCTGGCTGGCTGGCTGGCTCAGTTGGTAGAGGGTGGGGGACTCTTGATCTCAGGGTTGTGAGTTCAAGCCCCACGTTGGGCATAGAGCTTACTTAAAAAAAAAAAAAGTAAGTAATTGACAACAAAATGACCAGGTTTCCTCAGTTCTGAGGCATGTTTTCCACATTTTCAACAATTCTGAAATTGAGCTATAGTTTATAATCAGTGTGTATTTTAATGTTGTGTGTTTGTTTTCCTCTGAAAAACTATTATTAAATGAATGGTGGATCTTCCAACTGATGATATTTTTTTAATCAAAAAAATTTAGGCATTTAGGGGTAAGCATTTAAGCTTGTCTTCATTTTTGCATGGGAACCACCTGGAAGAGTATTGTCATGATGTGGCTTTGGGGGCCTTTTTTTTTTTTAATCATTTAACTTTTTCTCATAAAAAAATTTAAAACATGTGCAAAAGTATAGGGTTTAGTACAATGAACCCCCATGTACCCATTGCCCATCACAACTGGCCAGTCTCCTTTTCTTATCTTACCCCACTTGTCATTTTTGACAGATTAGTTTAAAGAAAGCCCAAGGCATGCATCATGGCACTTTATTATGTATCCGCCGATAAGGATTTTTTTTTATGTAATCATCATATATTATCATCCCTAATAAAAATATCAATAGTTTCATAATAATTAGACCCTGAGCCTACGTTAAATCGTGTTAAATAGACTTACTAAATAACCCAAACTAATTATGTCAGAGGGCAGTGAGTTTTTCATAAAGGAAGTATTTTTTATAAAAAATGAGTCTGGAAAATAACAATTAGCAGGTTGTGGGATTTCCTTGCTGTGTCAGCTCTTCTGTGCATTCATTCCTCCTGCCTGAACCCTACCCACCAACTGACTCGCCTATGTGTTGTCTTTATTAACAGGTCAGAAAATCCGTAAGTAGGTTTCTGTAACGTTCCTTTTGTCCTTTCATGTTATAAATGCAAACAACTTAGCAGTGGAAAAGTAAATCTCCTTGACACTTGCCCCTAACAGTTGGTGCCACTGCAAGTTCACCTGAGTGTTAATCCACAAGCAGAATTAGCTTTTTGCCCCGGTGACAGGTGAAGGAGGCACCACCCAGCAGCAATGCATGGGGTAGTTTTCAGTAAGAAGTCTTAGCAGTTACATCTTCTTATTCTCCTTTCCCCTTGTGGGTATACCCAAAGCTGATTAGATTTTCCCAGGAAAAATGCTAGTGTTTAAGGAGCAACGGCCTCTGGTGCACTGCTCAACAGAACAAGCTAATTTTTAGATTTCAATGCCTTCAACCCATTAATTCAGGACTCATTCTAGTTTCCTGGTTGACTTCCAATAGGACCCAGGAGAGCTGGGTCTCTGCTCAGCTTCTACCGCCCCTTGGACCAAGGTCCCTAACAACCCCCCCCCCACCTCAAAAAGATCCTAGGGTTTTAGAATACAGTTTAAAAGCCAATGGTCTGTAGTGAAAAGTCCAAATTATTAATTTTTCCAAATATAATTTTGTAACTATAGATCGAACAGCTAACACAAAATTTAGATGTAAATGCCCTTTATGCATGCTTTTTTAAATGTACAAAACTGATTCAAATTAGTAGCATTTATTCATTTAAGCCCATCTAGCCTAGAAATATGACTCTTCCTTCAAGTCTCAGCTTGGGCCTCACCTTCTGGAAGTCTGCAGAATGCCTCCCCTCAGGGTGAATTGGGTGTGTCTCCTGGTGATTCCGTAATAGCCCGTACATTTGTCTATCAGCTATTTCCAACATGATTTTATAGTGTCTATGTATCTGTCTCCTCCACTGAGAAATGAGATCTCTGAGGACAAAAATTATTCTTATCTCATTCATCTTTATATCCACTGCCCCTCTGATGGTTCCTGGTACATAATAGGGGATCAGTGAATATATATTTGAGTCCTGGAAATATTTTGGAAATTCTATTTTACAAAAGTATTTTATCTTGAAAAACGTTTTCTCCTCCGTAGCTACAGAATATTCAATGAGTAACTAGCAGTTGTTGTTGCTGAAAGTGGGAAGGGGACTTCCCTGGTGAGGTGATGAGCTCTTCTGATCAAAGCAAGGATCTAACAGAGAGAGATGAGCACCTGCCACAGAAATGGTAGAAAAGACTTATGTGTCGGTCAGCCGAATAATCTAGATGAACTCTCTATGTCCTGTCCAGCTCTTGGGACATGATTCCATTCAACAAGCACTTGAAAGCTTTATCCTTCATCCCCGAGAGCTTCAATCTACCAGCATTCCAGAATTCTAAATAGCACAGTGGTAACTTCCCAGGCCAAACTTCCCAGGTCAAAGAGTTGCCAATTTCAAATGATGCAAACCCAAATCAGAGCCACGGCCACCCTCCACGGGAAGACGGGAGAATAGAAGCACATGAGAAAATATTCATCTTGTCCTTACAATACCCCCGGCAGTGGGCTGGAGACTTTGACAGGTGTTTTATTTGCCCTCAAAACAGCTCTCTGGCAGTATCTTGTCCAAGGTCACAGGAACACAGAAGTGTCTGATGGAACAGATACAACATGAATAACAGTTGACAAGATAATAATACTCTGTGTGTCGCTTGGTGCTGTCCTCTAAAGCTCTCCATTCGTATCTGTCCCTGGCTCCTTGGCAACCATAATTCTGTTCTGATAACTAGGCCTGGAACTGTAGAGGGTCTTTGTTTTACTCATTCTCTAATTTAGCTTTTTCTTTTTTTTTTTTATTAAAAAAAAAAAAAAGAGGAAGAGAAGCCAATCCTGTCTGGTAGGCACAGCCAATGTCTGAGTAACCAACTTAAAAAAAAAAAAAATTGTGTACACCCAGAAAAATAGCTTTGACAAATGAGTCGAGCCCGGATACATCCGTCTCTTGGCCAAACCACCTTGTGTGTTTTTGGGTCCCATACAAGGAGGTACATTCAAGGTGTATGATGAAGGTGACTCCTTGACAGACCCCTCCCAGGAGACGTAGTCTTCAAAATCATCATGGAAGGCGAAGTAGTTTAGAGTGAGAGAAAGGAAGATTTTTTAAAGAGATTTTATTTATTTATTTAAGAGAGAGAGAGAGAGCACGAGCGGGGTGGGGGGGGTGAGAGGCAGAGGGAGAGGGACAAGCAGACTCCCCGCTGAGCAGGGAGCCCAATGCAGGACTCAATCCCAGGACTCTGGGACCATGACTGGAGCTGAAGGCTGAGGCCAACTGAGCCACCCAGGCACCCCAAGAAAGGAAGGTTCTGACTATACATGCTTAATTTATTTGGGGGGGGGCACCAGAATTATCCCAATTCTTAAATATTCAAAAATGTTTGGTGAATGCACTTAATGTCTCTGAACTGTACACTTCAACCTGGTTGAAATGGTAGATCTGATGTATATTTTATCACACACGAAAAATTCTGCCCCCCTCCAAAAAATGTCAGCCACAGCTGAAAGTAGTGGAACAAACACTCTATCATCATGTTCATAGTTATTCATCACACTTATAAGAATGTAAGGTATTTCGTTCACTATCTTCCTGACTTTGAAATACACTGTGTTGGTGGGGGATAAAAAAGACATTAGGAACAGAACCTATTTGCTCAGTAGGAGTGTCAAGCCCAGATTTAGGGTGTGGGACACTGGCAGTCATCTTTCTTGATGAGAGCATTAAAATGGAAGGAAGGGAGCCATCCGATTTTAAATAATTATTCAGTTATCAATTATTTTATGATGCCATTACCCTGATTCTGACAGCTGCTTCCTAGGGACATTGTTTTTGGCATTCCGGGACTGGAAAACACTTTCCTGGTTTACCTGAAGCTGTTAAACGTGCACGACAAGGGGCAGAATGAGAAGGGGCATTTATGGTCGCCTGGTAGCATCCTATGATCTTTGCAAAGTGTAACTGTACATTCTTTGGGTGTGTGGAGCTATTATGTGCCCTGATAAGATAAAAGCAGGGCAAGGGCTTCGGTTCTTGTTTTAAATGTTCATCCCTTACAGTCGATGGTAGGGTTTTGGCTCAGTAACCAAATAATGAAAATCTGCAGTGAGTGAGGTTTCCTCCAAGCCCTGGCAGCTGACAGAATGCTTGTTCCCCCAGCACTTGAAGTAAAATGATACAAGCTTTCCTCAGACAATGAAGCCCTTGTGTGAAACAGCTGTCTCGGGGAGATGGCTCAGTGCTATTTGACAGTGGCTTGTATGTTACATAGATACGTCTGGTATTATCTGACCGGCAATGAAATGGCCAGATGGAACCAAATGCTCCTAACTAGGAAGGCAGTCTAGCAATGCGGGTGAAAAACAGAGGCTCAGGTTTCAGTGGCCCTAGGACGAAATACTGGTCGATTGTGCTCGGAAATCTATCTTTGCCTCCTGAATTGTGGACAATGTATATGTGGAATTTTCAGGCATTATCTGAAATGAACTGATAAACCTAGAGCATGTGCAGGAGGCAAACTAATTCCACTTTAATTTTGCCTGGTAATGGCATCCAAGTTAGTGAAACTTGGCCTTGGGTACCCCAGAAGGCTTGTGAGCCTTGGCAGCGAATGTGGGGCTGGTAATGAAACCTCAAATGGGGTTTGCCCGGTTTCAGGTTGAGTTACGGAAGCTGTGCACAGTCATCGTTGAGACCGTCTATCGGTGAGATCACCAGGGTGACTCTGCCCAGTGCTGCCTGCGGCGTGTCCCTGCAGACTGTGGGTGGCAAGCAAAGGAGCTCTTTCTCTGATTTCGGCAATTCATCCGCCTCAAGCCTTGCGTATTTCTAAGCAGGGAGAGGTGGGTGCATCCTAGTTCCTTTCTGTTTTATTCTCATCTTACTTTTGAAGTGACCTTCAAAAATTCCCTCCCTGCCCCAGCCCCCCCCCCACACACACACTCACTGCATAGTCCCTCTTTAAAGGTCTGGCCAACCTGAAATTAGTGACCACAGAGGAAGTGGCAGTAATGAAAAGGAAATCATGTATACTGTGCCTTATGTTTAACCTTCTGGAACACTCAGTTTTCTTTGCTCTGCACAGCGCGGGGCACAAAGAGGAAGGTTTTGATGCCAGAAGGACATCACAGAGCATCCTTCCATGAGCATGTTTCATTGGGGGTGGTCTCAAGGCGTGGAGGCACAGAGAGGTGGAGAATGTGTCAAGGCGAAGGCCAGGCCAGCAATGGATCTCTTGTTGTCTAGGCCAGTGGTGTTCCATTATTCCAGACTGCCTCTGTGCCGCAGAGAGACAGAGACAGCAGAGGGGGAGTGGGGCAAGACTGGGGTCAAGATCTCCGATGGTTTTCTCCAACAGTAACTGTTTATGTGGAATATAATCGCAATGGACTTCAGACACAGTATTTAGTTCTTTTCTTCTGGATTACCAAGGGAAGTGTTAACTAATTCTCATTTCATTCAGCTTTCAAAGGCTCAAGAACTGTATTTTTCTATGTATATGATGTTATTATTTCATAGCTCATATAAAATGAGATATGGATTGAAGCATAACCATCTTTTATGAGTAAGACTCCTCGAGTATGGACTGGGAGAAAAAAATTCAACTAGTTGAGCTTTTGAAAACTTGCTCTTTACAAACAAAGCAATATTTCCTCCCATGTTTTAACCCTGCAGAAGCTTTCAGCCTATGGGGTAATTTCTACTTGAGAATTCTATTCTCTATTCATTCGCTACTGAGTTTTGGCTCAAAAAAAAAAAAAAATGCACTCTTGTAAAATGCAGAGCACCCACTGTCAGCCAGGAGTGAAACAGATCCATGTTTTCAATGGAGACCCTTTGTTGACAGTAGGTTTGGGTCACAAATGTGTTTGAGGAGCAGCTGGGCAGTTGGTTGGAGAAATTCTTTTCCATGAGGACACACTTGTAAATAAGAATGTCTCTACATGAATAATCCCAACTTGAAATCACACAGATTTGGTGTGACAAATCCACATAAATTTAAAGTAAGTGTGTGGATCCACTTTTTAAAAATTCATTTTCCCTCTCCTTTTTTTCCCTTTTCCAGCTGGAATGGGGGGGGGGGAGCCTGGGAGGTAAAAAGAAGTCAGTCTAAATCAGCCCAAATAGAATTATAAACAGAAACCCAAAAGGAATCATAGCCCAGCTAAGACTATATTAGCTAATTAATTAGTCAGGACTGTAACTTAAAAAGTGACGCTAGACATGGTAAAACCTTCAAGAATCAGATGCATAAGGCCTAGAATGTTGTAGCTAATTTATTTTTCTGGTTAACATAAACTTTGTAGATGAGTCCATTAGTTTCAAAACTTATTCCTTCAACAAGATACCAGGAATTACATGGGCGCAGTGTGTGCCATAGAAGGGCTTGAGGTCTGGTTAAAAAGTCAGACATATAGGGGCGCCTGGGTGGCACAGCGGTTAAGCGTCTGCCTTCGGCTCAGGGCGTGATCCCGGCGTTATGGGATCGAGCCCCACATCAGGCTCTTCTGCTATGAGCCTGCTTCTTCCTCTCCCACTCCCCCTGCCTGTGTTCCCTCTCTCGCTGGCTGTCTCTATCTCTGTCGAATAAAAAAAAAAAAAAGTCAGACATATAAATAGATCATGCTGGAAAGAATGTGGAAAGGGCAGAGAGAGCTCTATGCATGGGGAATTGGAGGAGCAATGGAGGGGGAGAGCGGAAAGGAGCTAGGGCTTTCTGGAGGAGGTACACCTGAGCATGGGGGGAGAGGGGATGGGCTAGAGGAGGCATCAAGGCAGGAGGCATCCCCAGCCTGGTGTTTAGCCTGAGCAAAGGCACTGAGAAGAGAGACAGCTTTTAGATTTGGGCAACTGGGGAGCCAGAGCACTGAGAGAGGGGGCAGAGGTAAGGGGGGGCCTTGCCTGCAAGGCATTGAAGAGAGTTCCCCGCTTACTCCATGGATGATAGAAAGCCATGGAAAAGTCTTAATCATGTAAATTAATATGAGATTAAAAAAAAATCCTCTAGATCCCCTACTAAAACCAAACCTCCAGCATTGACAAGGGAGGGAAAACAGTCTCACTGTGGATGGGGTGATGAAGCCTTGTCGCCCTAATAGTAACCAACTCGGGAATCCTAAGGGAAATATGGATTTGGGGAGACAAGAGGTGTCTGGTGGCCGCTCCGCTATGCAACACTGAGGCTTGAGGGGTTGATATACACTGGAGTTTACAGATTTGGGAAACATAAACAAATTTCCAGAATAGCTGAAACAGAGAGAGTGATGAGCTCATTCAAGGGGAAGATGGAGGTGGGCTCAGGACTGAATTTTGTGTTCAGCATTTATGAGGTGAAGGGAGAGAGCCCTAAGGAAAAAGGAATGCAGGGTCAGAGCCAGAGACTGTGTGTGGGGGCCTTGGTGCCAAATGCAGAGCAATCTGGCAGGAGAAGGAGGGTGAGGAGAGGCCAGGCGGCAGAGGGTGGGTAGGCAGACAAAGTGTGGCTGAGGAAATTGAGGAGCAGAGGCGTTCCATCCTTTCGAGAGCATTCGCAGGAAGGTATGACTCCACCAGGCCTGCCATAACAAAGTTCCACACGCCACTGACCTGAACAACAGAAATGGTGTTTTCAGTTTTGGAGGCTGGAAGTCTGAAACCAAAGTGCTGGTTTCTTCTGGGGGAACTGGTCTTCCCTCTCTGTGTCTGTGTTCTTTTTTTTTTTTTTTTTTTTAATTTTATTTGTTTGGGCAAATAAGCCAGCAAGAGAGGGAACACAAGCAGGGGGAGTGGGGAAGAGAAGAAGCAGGCTCCCAGCGGAGCAGGGAGCCCGATGCGGGGCGCAATCCCAGGACCCTGGGATCAGACCCTGAGCCAAAGGCAGACACTTAACAACTGAGCCACCCAGGCACCCCTGTGTCTGTGTTCTGATCTCTTCTTATAAGGACACCAGTTACATTGCATCAGGACCCCCCAGTGACCTCTTTTTAATCTAATTACCGAATCAAAGGCCATATCTCCAAATACCGTCATATTCTAAAGTATAGGGGATTAGGACTTCAACATTTGAACTTTGGAAGGACATAATGCAGCCCACGACAAGGAAGAAGAAGAATTTTATATTAGCTGGAGGGGACCATGAGATTAGGGAGGATTCCCACCCTCCCTCAGAATGGGAGAGATGGGCAGAAGCTACAGGAATCCCCGGTAGTGTTATGGTATAAAGAGGCAGAGATTGCAGAGACAGGGACAGACTTATGGAGCACATTCTCAGAACAGCTAGAAGGGAACCAGGCCAAGGACACAGGTAGATGGGAAGAGTGAATGTAGAAAAGTCTTTAGTGTGGGGGCAGTTAGCAGTCGTGGAGAGGTGACACTAGGAATGCACGTAAGCAATTCTCTCCTGGCACCCGGCATCTCTGCTGTTATCCAGGTAACCAGAAGAGTCTGCTGCTAGCCCACCATGGAGAACTCCCACACTCTTTAGAGATTTAGGGGGCTAGAGAAGTAGTAGGAGAGGCAGAACATTGAGAATATTCCTGCCTGATTCTGCTTTCTTCATCTCATAGGAGGCAAGGTTACTGCTGAAGATGAGGAAGCAGGGTTGAGTTGCGAGTAAGAGTCAGAAAGGGAGGGTCAGAGAGGGCAGTAACAAAGATCACCTCAAAGGAATAATGAGGAGCAATGAAAAATCAGCTGCGTTTGAAGATTGTGGGTTCAGAGTGGCACTGAACCACACGACTAAACACTGTTTGGAACACAAGGTGGGCATCTAGCTCTCCAGGCTACCAGGATTTACCCGGCATGCTCTGCACCTGAACATGGACCTTGTTTTGCAGGATAGCTGCTTCTCACGAGGAGGGTTCTGGCCCTTCATTTTGCAGTGAGCTTCCTTGTCGCACAAGGCCCCGGCTGGGTAGTATAAGCATTGAGCACTGGTTAGAGTTCCGTCTCCTCTGTGTATCTCCATCACCCAGCAACCAGTTGGCCACCGTCGTAGCTCTGATAGGTGGGGGAACTATGCCAGGAAATCTGGGCCCCTGAACAATTGTGGTGGACGTCTTAGACACACAGACCAAAGAAATTATTGACACTTGCCTAAGTCTGCCTGAGTGAAAGCCACCAAAAAAAAGAGGACATTCAATCAGCGCACACTACTGGAGAGAGGGGCTGGAGTATGAAGATCAGCCGGAGAAGTAACTCCCTGTTTTGCCCAAAGCTACCTTTTAATTTCCCGGCAAATGCGCAAGCACTGAAGAATGTCGATAGAATAGAGAAGTTACAACTTCTGCTACATTCTAACAATTTTTGTATATTATTGCGTTAAATAATCAGCAATCCTATGAAGATAGTATTATGATTATTTGACAGATAAATGAAACACAGTCTGAGAGTACCATAAACTCCCCAAGATCAGCCCCTGGTAAGTGGCATTCCTGACTTGCACACCTGTGCTCTTTCCAGTAGACTACTCTGAGAGGGAAAGTGGGACAGGAAAAGGAGTACACTAAGTGAATTATAGCGCAGGTGGCAGGACTCGGGGAGCATCCCGCCCAGCACATCCGCGGGACATGAAGGGGGAAGGCTCCCCACTGGTAGGACAGCCAGCCCCACACTTTGTCCTGGTCTTTAGCATCCCGGTTTTGGGGACATGCCGTTGAGGGCATAAGAAATATGTCTATTCTTCTCTGTTCGGACGCCTAATGTGAGGGTCTGATGATTGTGGAGTTGGGCCTAGTAGATAAGAATCAGAAGCAGTCAGAAAATCCACTGCTTCTGCCTTTTCAGATCTAGGGACTTAATTCTTCTAGGAATGTTAAAGGATGGATATGTTAATTACACTTAAGGACTTCTTTTTTCAAACAAAAGTTCTCTCGTGTTTATTCCTGAGACAACCTACCAAGGCAGAAACATAGAAACAAAGAGCAAAATAATTTCCCCCTTAACATACATCCAACTGTCCAGATAGTGGTGATGCTGGTGACCTTGGAGCAGCTTAAATCCATGTGCTGTCTCACGTGTGAGTCCTGATAGACCCAGCTGGATTCTTCTCCAGCATCTGCTGTTGGAGTTGTACCTGATTTTATGACCAGTTTTCATCAAAATCCACGGGGGGAATACTTCTTGGCCAGGAAGTGCCTGATCGGAGTCTTATGAGCAGGGAAGACATAGTGAGGAGCGGTCAACCGCACCCCCCAGGATGTCGGAGAAAGGGAGCGAGAGCTATGCTTGTAGATATGAGATACTGATTTGGATGCAGCAGAAAGTCAGGTCTAGCCCCAGAGGGAATAACCTGTGTTTTTTTGCTCCTATCACAGCCTACTTGCAGCTTTGCCATGGACCCACTTGCAGAATTAAAAGAAATCTCCATTCCCTTCACCGCTGTGCCTTTTATACCACCTCCTTGTTTCCCAAATAAAAGTCATCACCCACGGGGGTCAGTGGGAGGGAGGAGGTGTGCTCTTCTCTCAGTGTCTGGGGTTTTATCTGCATGTGACCAGATTTAAAATCAGAGTTTCCCTAAGAGACCCATCTCACACCCCAAAATAGTCTTTCTCTGCTTCTGTTATGATGTATAATCTTCAAAAGCAAAACGCAGACTTAAACCTTACACCCACTAGCATCTCTTTGAAGGGATCCCTGGTTCCTACGTTCTTTTCACTCCTGAAATTTCTGTTTCAACAATTACTTCTTGTACATATGCTTTGCTCTCTCATCTGAATGTGGGACAGGGAGGGGGTTTGCTGAACTTCCCCCATTCTTATATCAGCTTGCTGCAGCTGCCTCCCTTCTGTCCAGTGGCACTGGCTAAAAAATGTTGATCAAGGAAAGAAATCACCCTCAGATGGCTTCATGTAAGTAGATTCAGACCCAGTTTTCAATACGTGTTGAGAGAAAAGAGCACTACTGGACGGAGAGGGAGAAGACGGGGCCCCAGGCGCTCTAGGGCCCCAGCAAAGGCACTTTGTAGTTAGAGCCCAGATTTTCTCAAATGGAATGATGATATCTGCCCTGCCTCGCAGGGTCCTGAGGGGATCTGATTAGATGTGCACATGAAATACAAGGCAATAATATGAATAGACAGATCTTCGCAAGAACCAAACAGTGATGACCTTCCGAAAGATCTTGGCTTTATGTGGTGAACTAACCCATGCCTGTGCTCTCTATTATAATCCCCCATAACTATCTACTGCAGGATGAGAAGTTTCTAAAATTATAAGTGGGGGAGTTAGTATGGCAGTGCCTACCTCTGAAATGGGAGGAGTTTAGTTCACTGGTGTTTGGGGTTGTTATTTTGTACTGCCACTGAGGAATAGACTAGCAGCTGGGGAGGAAAGGATAGGGAGAAAGGAATCTTAAAAATGAACTATCAGGGGTTTTATAAGATACCTAGGGAGACCAGCTTTACCTACATAAAATGAGTGGTGCAGCAGAACAAGGCCTATAATATGATTAAATATTACACGAATAGATGGTATTAAGTTGGTTAAATGGCATGCCTGAGGAAATACAGCAGAGAGACATGGTTCCAGAAGATGCAGTGAATGAGGGGAGATGGATGGTACAAACTGCTGACTATATTTGAGTTGAACAATCTGGAAAATATACATGGACCAGAGTGTGAAGGAAAGCAGCTAAATGTAATCCAGGAGCACATCCTCTCTAGCTTTTCTCTTCCTCATGGCCTACATAACAAGCACGAAATTTACCTTCAGGAGAAGAGAGTGATCTCACACACCAAGCGTATGTCTAACGGAAAAAGAGAACCAACTCCATTAGAGCCTTTTTCTTTTCTTCTCTTTTCTCAGACTTTATTTTCTTATTTGAGAGAGGGAGAGCAAGAGAGAGCACAAGTGGAGTAGAGAGGGAGAGGGAGAAGCGGACTCCTTGCCGAGCAGAGAGCCCAACGTGGGGCTTAATCCCAGGACCCCGACTGAGATCATGACCTGGGCTGAAAGCAGACCCTTAACCAACTGAGCCACCCAGGTGCCCCCATTAGAGCTTTTTTCTTAAAAATTAAATAAAGTGAGTTTTTAGGGGGTGACTGGGTGGCTCAGTCGATTAAGCATCCGACTCTTTTTTTTTTTTTAAAGATTTTGTTTATTTATTTGACAGAGAGAGAGAGACAGCCAGCGAGAGAGGGAACACAAGCAGGGGGAGTGGGAGAGGAAGAAGCAGGCTCATAGCGGAGGAGCCTGATGTGGGGCTCGATCCCAGAACTCTGGGATCACGCCCTGAGCCGAAGGCAGACGCCCAACCGCTGTGCCACCCAGGCGCCCCTAAGCATCCGACTCTTGATCTCACGACCCTGAGACCCTAACTCGAGTCCAACATTGGGGTCTGCACTCAGTGGGGAGTCTGCTTGAGATTCCCTCCCTCTTCTCCCTCTGCCCCTCCCTCCACACACACTGTCTCTCTCTGTCTCTGTCTCTCTCTCTCTCAAATAAATAAATAAATCTTTTAAAAAAAAAAAACGAAAGTGAGTTTTTAGTTCTCTAGAAACAAAAGTGTGGAGGGCAAAGAAGTGGGAACTCTCGTCTGCTTGCCCCTGGCCCTCCTGTTTCACTGAAGGCCCACATCAGCATCTCCCTTCCCTGGGCCCAGGAAAGATTATCACTCAGACACTGGAAATGCACACAACGCCCGAGCCTGTAGGGAATTTCCACTCAAGGAACATGATGGCAAAAACCTGGAAAACAGAGGGGCCACAACTCCACCCCAGTTATTTTTGCTCCAAATCTATAGCTCTCACCAGACCATGCTGAATGAAGACAGATATCCCTTGCTTTACGTTCAAGAAGACATCCGTCGCAGTGAACCCAACCTACATGGTTGGGTGTCGCCTGGAAGATTGTTAGGGGCAGTGCTTTCTTCTCATTTGAGCATCACTGTCTCCCTCAGCTACTCTAATTACGGTTGTCTATCATACAGCTCAGGTATTTGGTGTAATCGAGAACCATTAGCTCAAAGGTTTGAGGAATATCAGAATAGCTTGAGTTTCTGTGAGTTCCCAGGAGTTATGCAAATTTCACAGCCAGGAAATTGGAGACCCCTCAGTCCTAGTTCTAAGCTCCCAGGATTCACCCTGAGATTTGCTGGTATCACCGTCCGACCCATCACCAACATAACTCAGAGATGTTTCCGGGGACCTTAGAGTTCCTAAAGCCACACGATCACTTAGGAAATGCTTTCTCAGAACTGTCTCAGACCTGGGACGGGTCATCTGAACCACATACCTGTCCCAGGTAACCGACGATGTCTGGTTACCTTTGAATAATCCAGACTTTGATTTTTTTCTCTTCTCTTCTTGGCAGAGCAAGTGTGGGGCCCACAGGTGGGACACCCAGAGAGGCAGAATAGTGTCCTGGCCCTAGGTAATAGCAAACATTTATTGGTCATTTGCTATATATCAGACACTGCCCTAAGCATTTCCCATGTGTTACTGCTTTCAACCTTCACAACAACCCTACGAATGGGTACCGTTAGCCCCACTTTACAGATGAGAGAACAGAGATTAAGTGACCTGTCCAGGGCAGGGGCCGGGAAGCGTCGTAGCCAGAACCCTCCGCCAGCTCAGGCCCTGAGCCCTTAGCTACGAGGATGCCCTGTGTCTCCACATGCTCTTTCCCTTCTGCTTCAGGGGTGTGAGAAAGGGAGAAGGGCCTCCCACCACAGATAACCATCCAAAAGATGTTAAAAGCCCCTGGAAAAAAGTAAACCCTTAGGCCTGAGGAATTGCTGCCCTATGGTGGTCAGGGGAACCCCTAGCTATCACTGAGGAGGCAATTCCTGCGGGGGGGGGGGCTGTTAGCTTTGACAGGTGACAGAGAGTGCATGAACGCCCCGACTTCCATGTGGGGGATGCTGAAATGTTTGAGTCATGCCGAGGTATAATGTGCATCCTAAACCATTATCTAGCCTGGCAGTATTTTATGTTTTGTGTTTTTGGGTTTTGTTTTTGTTTTTGTTTTGTTTGGGGGGGATTTTTTTAGCCTGGCAGTTTTAAACAGAGCAGAAAATTACTAGAAAACCCTGCGGCAAGATGAAGTTTCCTTTTCTTTTGTTTCCTTCTCAGACTCTGTGGGGGCTGAGGTCGAGAAAGGGAGACCTCACTCCGCCCTGGGTCTCAGGCTCTGTCGGTTCACAGCCTAACAACAACGGCACAAACAGCGCTTCGATCCTTTAGGACACGTCCCCGCGCGCATTTCCACGCGGGGCAAGTGCCCTGCGGGGGAGCCTCCCTGTCTGGTATTCTGTGCGGGGCCGGGGGAAGGGGCGAGCAGGGCGCCTTCTCCCCTTCCTTCCCGACAGGGAGGGCGTGCTGAGAACTGCCTGGTGGCAGCGCTCCAGCCGCGCAGCTGTGCCCCGGTTCCCACCGGGCGGAGGGAGGGCCTTGGGACAATGCAGACCACGGGACAGATCTGCGCGGAGCGGTTCCGCCCGTCTCAGCACGCCCGTCAGTTGAAAGGTTCTCGCCTTAGTCTGCACCGAAGACAAGAAGTAGCTTGCAACGGAGATTTTCAGCACAGTGCATAGGGAATTAAACGTATATTAACAATAAAATTGGTCTGTGGAGTGGAAAAGCTGGAACGGTGCTGGCGTTCCCTAGGCAACAGGCTGAAAATGTTCATTCCTTAGAAAATCTTTCAACTGACCATGGCGCTTTCCTGACAGTCCCGGTGGCTGGGCTCCGGAAAAATACTGAAGGCTATGGATAGGATATGGTGAGTGCCAAGAGATCTCCCCCCCCCCAAGTCAGGATTGCTTTTCTTGCGTTTGGATTTGGATTAGAAAAGCGAACTAGCAGACCATGATGGCTGACACAAATAAATCCATAACTATACTGATAAACACTTGAAATTCACCCTTGCCATAAAAGAGGGGGGACCCTATTTGCCTCTTGTAACCTCTAGTGCTGTGATGGAAAACTCCGTTATTCCTAAGAAATATGGGGGATGAGCTATGGTTTTTTTCCAAGTTGATTTTATACTTTACTTTACCCTAGGAGCTTCTGTTCCATAGACTAGCAGAGTAACAACGGCAGCTGGGCAGTTGTGTGTGTGTGTGTTCACGTGCTGTATGTGTGCTGTTTTCCCTAATTATTGCAGCATAACTTCCTCTTTGCTTTACCAGACTAAATCTCAACCGTGAGGCATAACGTGTAAACTTCTTGTATGTTTGCTCTTTTCAGTTCTAGGGAAAATCCGAACCGCAGTTGGCAGTGCCCAACTTCTCATGGCCCAGAAATTCTACCAGTTCAGAGAACTGTGTGAAGAAAACCTGGTAGGTAACATTCCCCATCACTACCACTTCCTAGTCAGGAGGAGAACGTGTTGTCAAGACTGGCGCAACTAAAGTAAAACTGATTTTGAACCAAATGAAGGCCCATTGGACTCTCTTACCTGGAATAGAATTTTCTGATGAATCTTATTTCCTGCTTTTCTTAAAATTGGAAATATTTATTTTATACCTAAATAATCTTAGGAGAAAAATCCAATCAAGTTGAAACTCCATTTCCTGTTTTGTTTTGTTTTTTCGTAACGGAAATTTTTCCGTTTTCCTGGCTTTCGCATGGCAGCCCCGATTTCATTATTCTTACCGAAACATGGAACAGCCTGATATTTCAAAAATAGTATTACAGAGAACCATTCTGGATAATGATTGTCCTTCTGAAATAGCCGTTGGTGCCTATTTCATCATCAGGGCTCTCAGTTTTCATTCAAGGCCAGAGGTGGACGGCAGGCCAAAGTGTAGATTTGATCTCCTTGAGACAGATGAATCATTCATCCTTCTCGGACATACCAAAACCAAATAAAGCAAAACGAAGGACAAAAACACCACTAACATCAACAACATTTTTTAAATTGGCTGCAAAATACAAGGGCAAGAGCTTCCTCACATACATACGCCTTAAAAAAAAATAAAAGCCTACTGTGTCTGCAAGTGTCGTTCCACAAGAATAGCTTTTATTGGTCAATTGTTGGTCAAGCTTGCTTAAAATAAAGAACATGAAAAGCAACATGTTTATCTTGTGGAAAGTAAAAACATGATTATTTGCAATCTAGTTGACTATGATTTTAGAACTTTAACCACATCTTCTTGTTAACAAGGACAAATATAGACTGAATGGGATTTATCGAGACAGGGTTCAATCAAGAGAAAATTGAAAGCATGCAAAAGTTGGTGTTCTCTGTCCTTCTTCACCAGTCTTCTCTTTCTGGAACCTCCCTTTGGGGCAATCCTTTCCCTCCTCCTCATACCCACCCCCTACCCTGTAGTTTGTTTCCCCCCCTCAGCAAATTTACCTGGCCCTTCTTCCACCTTCTCAGAAATTCTATTCTGGATAGAGATAATATAGATTAGTAAATGTATGGGTAAGTGAATTCAACAAACATTTTATTGAGCTTCACTATGTGCCACGAACAGAATTCCTGCTAATTTGTAAACTTGTTAATCTGTACGGATCTTAGTTAACATGATTCTTTGGTCCTTAAATGTATAAAAGTTCAGATAAAGCTCTATTTCTCAAATTAGCTAAAGGATGGAGGGAAGCCAAAGTGTACACACTCTAGGGCAAACACAGCACACTTTTTAACAATTATAGAATAAGCAGGTATATTATGAGGTAGAATGCAAACACTGCAGATTTTGAAGATGAAATCACAAACAAGACGTTTTGAAAACTTTGCAGATTTCTAGGAAAGGTTAACTTTGAAAAAGCCGGCTTTTGACGTTTCCCAGTCCCTGACGGGCTCACTTGCCTTAGCCAGTAGAGGAACTTAGTTGGAAATGTAGGCAGCGCTTAGAGGTAGGAAGTGGAACTGCACTTCCGGCAAAGGGCCACTGATGGGGGCTTCAAGTCCCGCCCCGGAAGGGAAGATGGAGAGCACACCAGGTGCCCGGTGCCATGCTGAGGGCTTTTAGTTACATGAACTGGTTAAATCCTCAGAGCGACCCTATGGGTCAGATAACGACATTATTTTGATGACAGCTTTACAGTTGAGGAAAATGGAGGTGGAAAAGCTAAATAACTTGGCCAGGAATAAAAAATAATAGATAAATAATTTGGCCAGGGTGACAGGGTAAGAGGCAGAGATAAGATGCAAATCCCAGTCTGTTTGACCTCTTTCCCTGTTTGATCTCCCCTCAACCCCCAAGATTCCCAAGATTTGAGTTCTAGTCCTCACCCTCTTAGAAAGACATGGGGCTGATCAGTCAGCTTCACCTCTGCAGCAAGAAGCATGGTGGCCGTGTGGTGGCATTGCTTAGTTCTATAAAGCTGCACAAAAGTGCAGCCAAGATTGGCCCAACCGGACTCCTTCCTTGAGTTCTTACGCTGGGGAGGAAAATACTTACAAATACTTGCATATTATTCCAGACTAGACTGTCAGGCATAGAATAAATGGATGAGCATTACTTTTCCCAACAAAACTAAACTAAGGAACCCAGCTCCCTTCAACCTTCCACACCCTCCACCACCTCTGACCTAGGCAAGAGCTGCAACTCCTTGTGCGTGGAATGTCACATGACCCACAGATTCTCTTTCTCTCTGCTTCCTCATCTGTCCCCTTGACAATGCAGGGCCAAAGAGATTCTTGGTGAGGAGGGAACAAATTGCCCATCATACAGAATTAAACAAACTGCAGGCCTACCTAACACTTAATGCATTGCTGACTGAAACAATTTTGCCAGTGACCTAAAACACTTTAGTAAACTCCAAAATATGAACAATTTAGTTCTTAGTTACTGGTGAGATAAAGACCATAAAACTCCATTTGCAATGTACTTTGTTAAAGCCATTATCTGTCTGTTCTGAACCTAGGTGTTGAGAAACTTTTTTTTAACTTACTAAATGAAAATACTCCAGAGAAATTCCTTAGTGTAATTCATGTGTCAGTAGACTTGAGTTTAAACCAAATACTTACAAACTTCAAAAATTATGTCTTCCAATGAATTCCAGAACTATGGGTAGTTTGAGAAGTATAAGTTTATAAGTACATTTTTATTTGTATTCATTTTGAAACCAGACCAATAATGTTAGTCCATCAAGGGCTAAAAAGTTCTTTCCAACCTATTAACTTTGATGAGCACTGACCTTGCACTTTCTGAAAGTTGGTTTTTAAAGTACAAAATGCCCTCAGGTTATTATATGGCATGAGGTTTCGTAGTATATCAGAGTGCCCTGAATACCCACAGGTAACCAAAACTGACCCAGATGGAGGCTTCTGACATCTAGAGGCTCCCACCCAGCTAATCACGAATGCCTTTAGCTACCATTGGTGGTCATGATTAACAATGAGCATGACCCCTTCGATCTCTTAGTTATGTTTTGTCTGTTTTACATCATATAAATTAGTGGCTCATACTTTGTAATACCTCTCAGGGGTATATGGAAGGGGAAAAAAAAAAAAAGTCAATCCTTAGACACCGAAGAACATTTAATATTATCTAGAAAGTGGGTCATTACAGACATCTGTGTGAATGTATAGATATGTGTTCTCACATTTGCTATTTTATGTTATGGTTGATTTGAAACTAATTCATTTCCAAATGATTTTGTCGAAGTACTTGTGTGATAAAATGACTTCCTATACTAGTAACATCGTAATTGTGAAATGCATAGTACTTTAAAAATCCAATTATTTTATTACTCATCATTTGTTTACCCTATTGTTTCACTCAACACGATTGTTAAAACAAATCTTATTTTAGATTCCCTATCTTTTCTCTGAATAAGTTGGATGGCATGGAGCAGGATTCCAACTCTAATAATAATATATTGCATTTTTTCCCCAGAGATGGTATCTTCATTTAAATATGTTTTAAACGCATCTTGTTATAGTTTTTTGAAAAGTTTGGACCCTCTCCCCATACCACATTGATAGATGTTGTGTTACAAAAGAAGAGTTTTACGACCTTGACATTTGAGAATCACTGACTCAGACAGATGAGTGTATAAAATTACCATTTGAAATGGAATCTTTAAAAAACGATCAAACTTGTAGAAAGAGAGAGTCGAAAAATGGTTGCCAGGGGTTTGAGGGTGGGGGAAAAGGGAGAGATTGGTAAAAGGTACAGATATTCGGTTATGAAATGATTAAGGTCCGAGGTTTTCATGTGCAAAATGGTGACTATAGCTGATAACACTATTGTAAAACTGAAATTTGCTGAGAGTAGAACTTCAAATGCTCTCGCACGCACAGAAAGATAAATATGTGATGTGATGGACGCGCTTATTAATTCTATGGGATGTGTCCTTACGCAATGTGTGTATATATCCAGTCATTACGTCGTACACTTTAAATATCTTACAGTTGTTATTTGTCAATTATTCCTTCATAAATCTTTATAGATAGATATAGATAGATAGGCAGGTAGATAGATAGATAGGATTACCATTTGTAGCCTCACTTTTAGCTCCTATTTGAAAGCTGAAAGGAACTCATCTCCCTTATGTTATTTGAAATATTTGAAAATACCCCTTGGGTCCTGTGCTTGTTGTCCCAGACTGCCTCTAAAGCATGAATGTTTTTCTTTCTCTTGTACAGAATCCCAATGCTCATCCGAGGCCCACCTCCCAGGACTTGGCGGGGTTCTGGGACATGCTGCAGTTGTCCATAGAAAATATTAGTATGAAATTTGATGAACTTCATCAGTTAAAGGCCAATAATTGGAAACAGATGGATCCTCTTGACAAGAAGGTAGAACAATGTAGATTTTGTATGGTTCATTTAAAAACCTGCACAAACACTGGACAGTCTAAATAGGCTTCTGCATTCAGTCTTGCTGTTTACAATGTGAAATGGAGCTGATATCATATTAATCTCATTGTAATGACAATGTTTACATAGTAATCATTTGGGATATTATCTGTAATATGTTTCAGGCATATTTCTAAAGAAAAACCTGTCTTTGTGAATTGGAAAATGGGAATGTGGCTTTTTTGTTAATTAAACTTTAAGTTAAACCATTTTAGTCACTGGAAGGAACTGCCTCCATTTTGCTTTTTAAACTAAAATAAATGACATCTTCAGTGCATGACTATATAGAGCAAGAGTTCAACTTCCTTACACCCCTAGGATGTGTTTTCGAGAAAAATAGGAAGTCCTGAAAACTAACCGACTTTGATAATCATTTCATAAATATAGTAATAAAGAAACCACTGTTGTTCAAGTTTAAAAATATACACCATAAAGTTTCACAGTAATCATAAATGTTGGGATTTTTTTTTTTTTTAAGAGTTTTACTGTGGGTTGATTTGCCTTGGGGACTATTGCTCTCTGGGTTCCTCATTCAACAGTCTAGAAATAAAGACTCAAATTCTTTTACTTTAATGAGTAAACTGCAATTTTCACATTTGATTATGGTGGTTCCACCAGGCTCACACAGGTATCCAATATCCACCTCCCTAGGCTGGCCTGTCCTGCTTGACTTTTTTAACCCTTTGCTTTCCTATGGCCTGAGGTCAAACAGTTCCAAAGACTGAACTTGTAAAGAGTAGGCTTGGCTACTCCCATGAAGTGCTGGAGGCCCTGCCCTTTTCAGATCTCCTTACCTATCAGAGAGCTAACAGCAATCCAGTCCATTCTGCGGCTCTCCATCATAGTGTCCGGGTTCATAGGGTCAGCAGACTCCCAGGAGAAATGCAGTCCGCAGGGCCAATGCATAATTGACATTGTCCCTCATCTCCAACGCTATCACCATCAACCTGGGGGTTTTAGTGTTAAGCATGAAAGTACCATTGATATACGTGTGGCCTCATGCTTGGGAAGCCAGACATCGGCACTCCATCTAGTTTTCTTTAATCTGTGTTTAAAACTGTCTACTAAATGAGCATTCAAACTGTTCTTATTTTAAGACAATGCTACAGACGCACATGCACACTGGTAACTTAGTTTCTAGAGCTGATCTGTTTCATTTCTCATTCATTGATTTTTTTCAAATATTACTGTTTTTTTTTAAGTGCAAGTAAAGGATGATGTGACTAAAAAGTTTCCAATATTCTTACTTTACAAAATATCACCAAGTTACCCAACAATGAAGATTTAAACTATCCAAAAATTGTGATGCTTAGAATTGACATATGTACCCTGTTGACATTTACACAGTGAGTCATTAGTGAACTGGATTTCTAAATTTTTATACACTTTGTCTATGACCAGAGCTTTTCAGCACCCCATGAACTTGAGGGGAAGAAACGAAGGAGCACAATCAGAGTTGGCCAAATATTGTTTGCACTCTGTACTTCCCTTTTCTGTCCACCCAGACTCCACTTTAAACAGCCTGCGGGCAACTCCAACGTAGTAAATTTATCCAGACACTTCACCCAGGCACGGGAGGAGGATTTGCAGCGATGAGTGTGCAAGTGTGAAGGCACAAAGAGTGCCCCTTGGAGAATCATAGAATCCCTATTTTAAGATAACTCTCACAGTTGTGTCATGAGAACTGAAGGTATTTCACTCAAAATGGAAACAACAGATTCACGCGGACCTTTTCGGAGTCTGAAAGCTCACCAACCTTAAAAATTCCTTCGTGGTTTAGATTTGCTCTTTCCCACTGCCTTTTTCCCCCTGCAACCCAAGTGTTGAATGGCTTTTGTTTTTGCAGTGGCATTTAAAAATATCCAGCCATTTCATAGTTTGCTGATGCTGCGGGGGAGCTTCTTTCAGTCCTGTGTTAAATTTTCACAGCACAGTGTCTGTCCCTGTGATTGGAATTGCCGTCTGGGCCACCACAGCCACCCCGAGGCCTCTAAGGAGTGACATCCCAGCGGGATGTCTTAGAAGCTATCTTGGAACTGACTCCAGCCCTCCTGCCCCCCCTCCCCACTCCCACCCCCATTAGAGGAACTCTCAGTGTCCCTTCTCCAGGGTGACCCCGGAAAGTATATCGCTGTGTGTTTGTGTGTGATGTGCAAACGGGTATAATAACTCACTTTGGCATCAGGAAAGCTAAAGAAACACAGTCTTATCATCTCTTCTTTGGCCATTTAGGTTTGGGTGGGCCCCGGGAGAGGGCGGGGATGTTTTTAAACTCTGAGCCGAGCTTGCAACCGTTGCCTCGCCTCCTTAGAGGGGACGCAGAGTTCCCGGAGCTGCCGCTGCCACCTAACCCATCCCTGGCACCCGGAAGAGTCTGGAGCCTCCAGAGGAACCACACTAAATGTGCTGGGAGCCGCAGCCTTTCAGCAGGGGGCATTTTAAATACCCACATCCTTCCCTTGGAGAGACTAGTTCTGCAATTCAGCCTTACCCTTGTCCTTAAGTTTACCGGTATTCCTTTTTTTCCCCCCCTGCAACTTTTGAATACCCAAGCCAGAATAATAAAGAAATATATATATATATATATATACACATATAATATATATATATTTACAGTGTGCAGATCAGAACTAACCACCCTTAGGTTTAAAAAAAAAAAAAGTGTGCGTGTTCTAACTGCTGACCTATCCCAGTTTTTCCCAAGCTTGTCCTGAGAAGCTGTGTAATGTCCTGAACCTTCTGCTTTGATCAGGAGAGAAGGGCCCCTCCTCCAGTGCCAAAGAAGCCGGCGAAGGGCCCCGCGCCGCTGATCCGGGAGCGCTCGCTGGAGAGCTCGCAGCGCCAGGAGGCCCGCAAGCGCCTGATGGCCGCCAAGCGCGCCGCGTCCGTCCGCCAGAACTCGGCCACCGAGAGCGCCGAGAGCATCGAGATCTACATCCCCGAGGCGCAGACCCGGCTCTGAGCGCCCGGCCCCGCCGCGCCGCCTCCGCGCTCCGTCGTCCCCCCGCCCCCTGCCCACCCTCCGAGCAGCTCTGTCCCGGAGCTCAGTGACTTCCACTGTCGCGGTGTAGTTGTCGGTCTTGCAGGAGCCGTCCCCCAGTAGCCCCCGCCGCCCGGACCGGTTTGCCCACGTTCTCCACCGAGCTTCGCCCCCACCCCCGTACTGACGCGTCACCCTGCCGCATCCGGAGAGCCGGCCCTTCCTTTACTTGGCAGAACCGAACCCACCTGTGTAGACATGGCCCCTGTAGGTCGCCCACCATCCTCAGTTCTCCCGAGCTAGTCTGTCCCTAGAGCTCAGCAATATAAAATCATAGGGTATTTCAGAAATCCAATATCACCGGGTGACCCTTTGGGACTTAACCGTCTTCCACGTGAAAGAAACTAGGGCTCCGATTCCCTCTATTTCCCCTAAACGGTTATTATTTTGTAAAGCAGAGGGAGCACTTTATTTCCAACCTCAGAAATCATGCCATCTCAGCGGAATCGATGAGTGACAATCCAAGAGGGGACCAAGATGGGCTGGGGGTGGGGGGCCTGGATACGTAGTGGGGAAGGGAGAAGCGAAATCTGCAGGTGCTGGGGGTACCTGCTTCACTCACAGCTGCACAAACTGCCTCACTGTTACTCCATCAATCACTGCTTCAAATGTTTCAATCAGCAGAAGATTGTAAATTCGATCTTTCAGGGAAATTAATCTATTCTGAAAGGCAATAAAATGAAGAAAGGCAAGGAAGCACTGATAGTTTCAGATATAGTACATAAGGGGGATTTTTTTTGTCCTATTATTAAGAAAATTTAGACCTGAAATGTTTTATCAACTTTTATTGTACTATGTGTATTATATTGTTGTTGTGGTGGGGGTCTTTAAAGGGGAAAGTGTTGGTCTTCTTAATTTGTTAGTGTCCATCCTGGGGGGCCTACCTAATTACACATATGTAAGTACACATCTGCTTAAGAAGTGCTGTAAATGGCAGCTAGGGTGTTTTCAGAGAGAAGTCTGGATTTTCCCATCATCCCTTTGAATGCTACACATCCATCTGTTGTGACCCAGTAGTTTGTAACGCAGACATATTTTCTCCTTTGGTCTTCTCTCACTACTAGCCAGAGCCCTATCACACCCCAGCCTAAGGACTGTGTCCTACGCCCAACTGGGAAAATCAATTTTCTACCCAAGTAGATAGCAGCCTCATTCCAAAGAGCTGCCCCTCATCTTGAGGTCCCAGGTGGTGAGAGAAGAAATTTGACCTGAAAGGTTCAGCAACCACGAGGAAGGGGGGAAAAGTCATGATCCACGAGCACTGAAAGAAACCCAGGCTTTTGGCGGAGAATGTGGATTTGCGTTTTTAGGCAGTGTGCACTGTGCATCTAGCTGAAGTTCTCTTTAAATGCCCTTACTCGTAGCAGTTTAAACATTTAGGATATGGTAATCTTAAAGTATCACTGGCATTTTATGTCCAGCTCCCACCCCAAAGCATTAGAAATTACCATTGAAAAAATGATGGACTAAAACCACACATCAAATAAGCTTGCACCAGAGCTCTTTTAAAAAGTACACTCTCGTAGCCAGGTGCTAATTTAATTTTATTTATGAAATTAAGAGAGGTGATGGGTTCTGGCAACAACTATTTTCACGGACATATTCTAAAACCACTAGGGAATTCGCTACCTCTCAGAGCCATTGATGCTTTGAGCTATCTTTATACACAGGGCACAAATGTTTACTGCTGTGGTTTACAAGAAAAGGGCTACTAACTTATTTAAAAACCAACCAACCAACTTTTAACTAGAGTGAACAAAGCACCTTGCGTGCTTTGCATGATTGGCGCTTACAGAGATTTCGAACTTCAAGTGTTCGCTTGTGTTAAAAAGAATATACCTTTGCTTTGCTTTGTAGCAGCAATGGAAGGTCACACAAAGTTTGCATCAAGTAAGGCCAACTGCCGCCTTGGGTAGCCTATAGTCACATTCAATCCCGAAAATGACTTGGAACTCATAGATTAATGTAAAGGAAGGGACATCCACTGGAAGACCCATGTTCCCAACTACAGCTCCATGCCCTGAGGTAGAGATGAGATTGGGATTAAGAAATAGACTTCTAATATGATTCAAGATCATCCTACAGTATTTTCTTTGGAAACTGGTTTAGCCCAGGATATTTTAAAGAGAGACAAGAGAAGGTCTATTTATCTTGTCTATGTGAATGGTATTTGTATATTCATAAGCTATTTTTGGTAAGAATTTTAAATCTTTTAGCTGAATGCCTACAGGCATCATGACCTTTGCCTTCCTTAAAAACACAAATTGTACAAACACTTTATAAAAAGCTAATTATTGATCTTAAAACATGACCCCACATAAAGCTGCTTGTTAACCACTTGCCCCCTTAAGCTGACATCCATGAGCATAACCTTTGTTACATTGTTCTTTTTGATGTATTTGTAGAAATGTTTTTTAGTTCATAATGGAAAATGTATGTACCCTGAAAAATTACTTATTTTGTTTAACTTTGGTATAAAGCTGTTTGGGCATTTTCTTGGGGAGGGGGGGAATTACAAAAGAAGTTTGTCTCCCGCATCAAAAAACGTTCAAAGAAATTAAGTATTTATTATATTTTTTGCAGATGTTTCCATACAATTCACATAACCTTTTTGTAAAGAGAGATGAAGAAATGGATTAAAGATTTTTAATATTTGAAATGGTAAATAGAACTAATTTATTTGTAATATATTTCTGTTATTTATAGATGTTTCCTTAATGTTTTACTGTGCATTACCACTTTAATTTAAGCCTTATCCTTGTGAATTTACCATTTCTTTTTTAAAACATGTCTAGATGCATATTTTAAATAACTGGAATGTAAATCACTAGCAAATCTGAATTCCCGATGTAATTTTTAAAAATTATTTTGGTTTGGAAAAAAAAGATTCATTTGAAAGCCTTCAGATGGAGGGGTGGGGAACATTTTTATGGCTTTATGAAGTGGAATTTCATAGGCTTATTTACCTAGATTGTGTGTGGACAAAAAAAAATTGTAAATAGATGAATGTTTCCCATAATGTAAAAAGAAGAAATTAATAAAATAATAATGCACTGCTTTCAGGTCTGTGTGTTTTCACTACAAAGCCCTGCTTCTTCCAAAATATAATTGTCTTTGGAGGGAATAATTAAGCCATTAAGAAACATATCATTCTAACTTTCATTGTAACAACACATACGCTAGCCACGGTTGAGCAGATGGGTAGACCTGTTTAAAACACTGAAAACCGAAAGGACTTTTACTGTGATGATCACATGCCTATGAAAGTTTCAGGTTGTGGAGCTGTATATTTCATGAAAGAAGTTATTAGCCTCTCAAACGTGAAAATCTGTGTGTCTTACCCACTTGGATCTCTTCTCAGACATTTCATCCATTTTGTTTCCTACACAGCTCCTACCCTTGGAAAATCAGAATAATGCTTTGTGGTTTTTATTGCATCCCCGAAGTAATGAAAAACTATCCTCACTGAGGCTTAGTAAGTTGCCCAGTGGGACGCAATTATTAAGTGACAATTTGAGTCCAAAATCTAAGCCTCTGTTGAGCTTCCTCTTCAGTGGGGTCTCTGTCCTACTTTCCACATTTAAAATTGATAATTATTTGCCACTGTCCATTTCCTCTGGTTTTCATCTTGGTCATATTCATAAACCTTACTTTATACACAAAAATACAGATTTACACCCAAAAAGGTAAATTAGAATGTTTTATGAAGTGGACTTACACATCTCTGAAAATGCCAAACTCTGAAACTTGTGTCCACAGCAGTTCTTCCCCAGCAAGTTCTTGGGCAAACCCACCCATGGATATGCAACAAACATGGAAATTAAGCAGATAAACCTGATTTTTGTACAAAAGCAAGACCTTTGCCAGTTTCCAAAATAACACGATGTACTTTTGAAACTGTTTCAAAAGGGGATCGATCAAGTGGCTCAATCTCTGTGAAACTGCAAAGATCTCATTACTTTCCTGAGTTCATGCACTGATAATTCACGTAGTGGGAACCATGATTATACTTCTTGCCTTTTGCCAAATTAATTCTTATATTTCACCAGGGCTTCTTACACATTTTGGCAATCCTAAAACAAAACGAGTTTGTTTTCACATGTAAAACTTTGAATTTCAGTGAAGCAAATTTCAACTTCCCATGTTACAGGGTCCACTCCCTCCAAAAATGTAATTTTGTTTTTTATAGACATTGAACAAAATTGTTTGCTCTAAACATGAAATTTTTTTAAATATCTTTGAAAGCCACACCCTGGATGGTGGAAAATACAAATTGATTTGGTTTAAATAAATGGCATGTTAAAAAATCACAGCGTCTGAATGTGTTCATTCTCAAATGCCAGTGATATGAAAGGGTCTGAAATGTACCTGAGGTTTGCTCAATAGGCTGTTTGACTTCCAGCTGCTAAACCAAGATCAGATCAGCTCCTTTTGCAAACAGAAACTGATGACCGTTCCTGAAAACCCTCTTTGGGTCCCAACTCATTTACTGTGAGTTTACAGACGAGATCTTAAATTCCTCTGTAAGTCACTCATTATCTCCCCTAAAGCAGAGAGAGGAAATGGTGTGCTGCTTCCTGGTCCACATGCTTCCCTCTGGGCTTACTGTTGGCTTAGGGAGGCATCACCAGACAATCACAGGAATGTGAAACCCCAGTACAGATGATTCCTGATTCCTGGGTCTCCGTTTAGCCTGCCAGTGGATTACTTCATTATGTTTGTATGTAAATGAGCACAAGCCTGAATTTATAGAAAATGGTTGAAAGCCGGAAAGCCCCCTGATAAACATCAAAAGTCAGGCTCTGTCATGTAGCTGATTCAACTTGCTATTCATTGCACCAAATGTTTTCATTAGTACGTTTGAAGATTGCCATTCTTCCTCTTCACACTTCGAGTCTTCCGTCTGGGAGAAGTAGATGCTAATTTCCTCCTTCCAGATTACTTGATACATAAATCATTGTCATGGGGAACTTCTATAGAGATCACAATAAAGAGATTTTTCTGTAGAAAAATTCATCTTTTCACTTTGGAAAGAGATAAAAGGAAGCAAACAGTCATAGTTTTCTCTTCTGTTACAAAGGAGGAAAATGAATTCTCCTTGTTGACACTAAGGAAGGTGATATACAACAATTACAGGTTTTGTAGTCATAAATCCTGGTGCTTTCGCTCTTTCTGGGGGTCAGTGCTCTGCAAATAGAAAATACTCCTGCAGAACCAGCCCTCTGAGGTTTGCAGACATAGTTCTCATTTGATGAGGCTTCCTTCTTCCTAGGGCTTTCAAGTCCAATGACTGCCAGCAATAGCTACCATGAAAAATGAGGACAAACATCTGGGGAGTTAGATAATATTATACGGATGGCCCCATAAAGTGTATTGGAGGAAACATCTCTCCAGATTAAAATACAAACATTTTTTTTTTAATTTTTTTTTTTTTTTTTTTTTTTTTNCGACAGAGATAGAGACAGCCAGCGAGAGAGGGAACACAAGCAGGGGAGTGGGAAAGGAAGAAGCAGGCTCACAGCAGAGGAGCCTGATGCGGGGCTCGATCCCATAACGCCGGGATCACGCCCTGAGCCGAAGGCAGACGCTTAACCGCTGTGCCACCCAGGCGCCCCTAAAATACAAACATTTTACTAACTTTAAAAGAGGGCCCATTTGAAAGGATCTGTGGTCCTAGGGAATAACCTCTTGCTATGAAAATGTTTGTTTACTTTTATAAACTTATTTTTTTTATATATTTTTTAATTTTTTTAGTAATCTCTACACCCAACGTGGGGCTCAAACTTACAACCCAGGGTAAAGAGTCCAACTGAGCCAGCCAGACACCCCCGTATATTGCATTTTTAAAAATACCAGCTTTGTCACATCGTTTCCTTTCCAGAATAAGCCCTAACATACTTTGCAACCTTGGCCAATACAATGTCTGTCTGTAATTCTGACGTATGAGAAGAAGCAGACCTCAAAGACAGAACTTAAACAAAGATAAACAGGAGATAGGTTAAATAATTTTCTCTTAGATTCCTTTCCAGTTTGATTTAATGTAACACATTGATCAAGAGCCTCCCCTCTCCCCAGCATGCTCAGTGAAGAAAGAGATTTTCTCCTCTACAACCTGGCCTCTGGCCAGAGCAGTACCTGGGAGATCTTGGTAAGCCTGGTACTTCCAATGTTGAGCTTGACAAGCATAAAAGAGCAACTCAAGGGCTCCTGAGTTGTTTCTTACATTAGTCAAGAAAGACAATGAGTCTGAAATGATTGACGGATGATCCTTTCAAAAGAGCCGGTGTTGTTCTGTCCAGCTTTGACTGGTACCCCAAGGATCCCTTGACTAGCAGATTCTTCAAAATGAAATCTTACAGAGAAAGGAAGAAAGTGATCTATAGTTTGGAAAATTAGAAGGGTGAAGAGATGGTGGCACAGGAAAATGGGCTTTTTTTAAATTAACTGAGTGTGAGTGAGTGATAAGAGCTTTGTAAATAGTGGTGAAGTGAGGAATAATTATTCAGATAATTCTGAGTAATTCTCGAGACAAAGAAAGAAAGTAAAACACCCTAACCATGAGAGCCTAAGACGTCTCAACGTCAGATTCCTCAGGATCTGTCAGCGGCTGAATTCATCATGTAGTTGTTCTCGAGGGCACTTCATTTTAAGATAGGTCAAGAGAAGGCCAAGGACTAGCTCTTCTTCCAGCAAAGGCAGCACATTAGAATTGAGTTAAATATTCAACTGAGAGAACTTGGGTTAAATATTAAGGAAATGCTTACTTGAGGAAAATATGAGGTCTTGACTACCCTGAGAACCTTGGTGTATCATCCTGAGAGAAGCTATTCTGACAATGGTGTCACCTCATGAAAGACAGCAAGGCCCCCCATGGCTCTTAGTATTTAAATTTCTTTATTAGGGCACCTAGGTGGCTCAGTAGGTTAAGTGTCTGCCTTCAGCTCAGGTCATGATCCCGGGGTCCTGGGATCAAGCCCCATGTGGGGCTCTCTGTTCAGCAGGGAGTCTGCTTCTCCCTCAGCCTGCTGCTCCCCTGCTTGTGTGCTCTCTCTCTGTCAAATAAATAAATAAAATCTTTTAAAAAATAAATTTACTAGATAATAAATAAAGAAAAGACAGTTCTCTCACTCCCTCCACACCCCATAATCCCTGTTGGCTTCAGCCCAAAGTAGTAATTTCCGAGCAGCGTTTCTGTCAGTGATTCCGGATTCACAAGCAGAGAGGATCCAGCTGGGAGGAAATAAGGGCAGAGGGAAAGTCCCCACACCCTCCACGGGAAAGACCCATGTGACATTTTGATTGTAATATTCTGACGTGGGGTTGGATAGGAAAGTATTGCCATAGGCTTACACATATTTCCAGCATTTCTCTTAGAAACTAGACTAACTCTCTCATCTGCTTCAGAATTGTGCCATGAGTGGGGCTGTCTGTCCAGCAGGGACAGGGCCATTCTGCAAATGAGAAAGAGCTCAGGTGAGCTCACGCAGTCCACCTGTGTTTGAATCCCAGCTCTACCACTGACAAGTTGTGTCTTTTGGGGCAAGTTACCTAACCTCTCTGTACCTCAGTTTTCCCACCTGTACAATTAGGATGAAAGTAGTACTTACCTCCTAAGGTTGTTCCAAAGATTAAATGTAAAGCTCTTAATATGGTGCCTTGCAGATGGCAAGCCCACAAAGGTTCATTCTCATTATCACCATCATCCCCATTATTATTACACATTTACGTTTACTGGGAAAGTGCCTTGTGTCCTGGCTATATTGTTTCATATGCAGTTCATAACTTAATCTTCAAGTAACCCACACGAATGAGGTAATTACGACAAGTAACTTACAGAGACTTTATGGAGCATCCCAAGGTCCCCGTAACTGACAGAGTTAGGCTTTCAGTCCCATCTAACTCTAGATTCTTTGTTCATATGTGTATGATTTGTGCAAGCAAAGCCATTTATCTGTTGGTTTTTTACTGGTGAAAAAGGTACACATATAAAAATTTCAAACAGAACAAAAGGGTAGACATTGAAAATAAGCCTATTTTTTGCTCCACTTCTTTTCTACAATATTCAACATCTTTGAACAATTTATTGTTTTTCCTTTTGAAATTGACCTATGCATACTCAAGCATATATATTTTTTATTTCCCCACAAACATGAAGCATACTGGACACATTCCTTTATTGTTTGCTTTCCTTCATTTAATGATGTGTTGCTTCATTTCAGAACATTATGATCCTCCTATTCTCTTTATTGGCTCCATAGCATTCCATTTTATGGATGAACCATAATACATTATTTAGTCCCCGGGTTGATGAACAGTTAGGCTGTTTCCACAGCTTGCTATGCCAAACAAAATGTGCAGTAAAAATCGTTTTACAATGTATCTTCAGAACAGGTGGAAGTGTATCTGCAGGTTATACTCCAAGACAATTGGACGTGTACTTTGTTTTTAAATATTGCTAATGAACTTTCCAAAAAGCCTATCTTGATTTTCAGTTCACCAAACATGGATGAGTTTCAGCACCTACTTTTGCAAACAGGGAAACAAATCACTCATAAAGTAAATTTGGAGGCATGCTTAGAACAACAACAAAAAAACAAAAACAAAAACCTGGAATCTTCCAGTTGGCTTTCAACAAGGAAGGAAAAAAAGTCTCTGGAAATGTGGAGGTGGTTCCAATGCAATCTTTTATGTAACTCCCAGAACCAAGGTGCGAGAACTGAAGGAGAAAGTTAAGCATGGCATGAGCCCTAGGGTGTGAACTCATCCGGGAATTCGGTCTATTTGCATACACCTGAGATGATAGCCTAGGAGCCCAACAGGCTCTGACAGCAGGGTCTGGGCTCACGGTGGGGCTCTGTCTGAACTGGGGCAGAACACTTCCATGATTGGTAGGTTTATACCACAGGACATCAACTTCCATGCAAGGAAGTTGGGGTTTTTTTTCTTTAGTTGTTTTTTTTTTTTTTTAAGTGAAACTTCTAAAAAGGCTTTAAGATGATTTACAGAATTAAAACATGAAACTCCAAACATATTTTTAAACAAAAGAAAGAAAGGAAAAATTGGTGGATGACTTCAAGTGCTCAGGCCCCCAGGGTCCTGAGCTGGCAAGTGAATACTCAGTTTCTTTCTAGGCTTCCTGATAGCCATGGCAAAGTGGTTAGCATTTTAAAGTTTGTCTGGGGGCGCCTGGTGGGCTCAGTCTGACAAGCATGCGACTCTTGATCTCAGGGTTGTGAGTTTGAGCCCCACGTTGGGTGTACAGATTATTTAAAAATAAAATCTTTAAATAAATAGTTTGTCTTCGGTTTGGAGACTCCAAAACTTTAAAAATCCCTTCCATGCACAAAGAGCTACCAAAATAATTTTGCGTATGTTGTACACCTAACGTGTGAGTACGACTACCTTGCTCATCACAGCGCTGACAAACGACCACAGAGAAGGAAGTACAACTACTACTGTGTCTTTAAAATCAACCTTCTTTTACTTAAACTGATTTGAGTGACTCTTGGTTCTTGGCAAACAAATAGTCCCATAATAAGGCAGAGCTAGTTCTGACATCCTTGTTGAGACCGACATCCTCTGGAATTCAATCCAAGAATATGTCCTTCCCTCTAGGAAGTAAGCAATATTTTAGTGGGTCCTTTTTTTTTCTTTTCATTTCAAGCAGACCTCCTGACAAATAAGAAGTCCTCCTTTTTCCTGTTCAGTTGGGCCCATACCAGAGCGTGTGACTTTCAAGACCTATTTGTCTGTGAGCAGGAACTCTTCATTTCCGAAAAGCATCCCTTTGTCTCTCTAAAGGTTGCAACCCTTTCTTCCCAGCAGGCTTGGCTGCTGTTGCTGGGCGGAAGTCGCTGCTGTCCCTTGGGGCTGTTACCACCTGATACCGGTGTTCATGCTGTGACCCGGAGGCCAGTTTCAACAGCATTTAGGCAAACAGCCCCGTGCCTTTTAACACACATTAGGACGGAGGACTCTCCTTCAGTGTGGGAAAGCCACAGAAGACTTTACACAGCAGTTAGGGTTCTAAAGTCTGGTTAATATTTCAGCCTCAGTCTTGGAAAGACTATACTTGGACATTGAATTTAAACATTCATTTCTTGGGGCGCCTGGGTGGCACAGCGGTTAAGCATCTGCCTTCGGCTCAGGGCGTGATCCCGGCGTTATGGGATTGAGCCCCACATCAGGCTCCTCCGCTATGAGCCTGCTTCTTCCTCTCACTCCCCCTGCTTGTGTTCCCTCTCTGGCTGGCTGTCTCTATCTCTGTCAAATAAATAAATAAAATCTTTAAAAAATAAAAATAAAAATAAACATTCATTTCTTTATTAAATGTAAAACACTGGGCTGAGCTGTCCCTACCCTCTCGTAGCCACATTCTACCATATGGAAGGTGGGAGAAGGGAAGGGAAGAAGACACACACTGCAAATGCAGAAGAAGAAAACCAGACAATAACCTGAGAGTAGACCAAAGCCTTGTGCCTTCGACAAAGGACATCAGGTGATTAACTGCAGGGAAGGAGGCAAAGATTTATGGAAGGTGTGACTTGCAGGCTTTTAACAGCCCTGAGAGCAATGGTTCTCAAACTTCAGTGTACCTAAGAATGACGCAGGGATCACTCAGCCACCCCAACCCTCAAAGCAGATCCTGACAAGTAGTGCTGCTCTGGAAGCCAGTTCTGCATTTCTCACAAATTCACCCCATGAATCTAATTCCCGAGATCATGGGCCACCCTCTGAGAAACGGTTACCCAGCAGTGGTCTTCCACCTGGGAAGCTTTAAGAAATCTTCACAGGAGATCAGTTACATTAGAATAGGGGGGAGGGGGAGGGGCAGGGAAGGCCCAAAGTATCCACAACTCCATGAAGCCAAGGTTGAGAACCCCTGCTGCAGAGGCATTTTAAGCAAAAGGAACAGGTTGAGCAAAGGCATGGAGAAGGGCCAAAGCAAGTGAAATGTCTGAGGAATTAATTACAGGTAATTAGGTATGGCTAGAATGACAGGTGCATAGCGGGGTGCTGTATTTTAACTCATATGCCAGAGCAAGGACAAACAGAAATTATTGTACTTTGCACAAGGGAAAAAAAAAATCTATCCTTCTCTAAAGCATTACTAGGATTTTATGACCCACTTACTAGTGGAACACAAACAATTTTTCTATTTGTATCCAAGGGGAGTTTGTCTGGAGCATAAAGATGTCAGTCAAGTGCAAGGCTTCCCATTGAGGTTAAATATCTCTGCCAGTCTGGCTCTTCAACAGTCATTTTAAGAATTAGAACACAGGGGGCCCCTGGGTGGCTCAGTCAGTTAAGCAAATGAACACCTCTTGATTTCAGCTCAGGTCATGATCTCAGGGTCGTAAGATCAAGACCCTAGTCAGGATCTGTGCTCAGTGTGGTGTCTTGAGATTCTCCCCCTCTACCCTTCCCCGCATCCGAGCTCAAGCTCTCTCTCAAATAAATAAAATCTTAAAAAAAAAAAAAAAAAGAATTGGAACACAGAAGACAGAAAGTTCAACATCTTATAGCATACTCCCATAAATTGACGTGCTTGCATCAGTTTATTTTCAAAACCATACTTTGCAAAAAAATGTGAATCAATTACTACACACCTGAGACTTTTCTGCGTAGTCATGTAGTGGAGAGAATCAGCATCTTACAAAGAATCACCTAAGAGCGCCTGGCTGGCTCAGCCAGTAGAGCATGTGACTCTTGATCTCAGCCTTCTAAATTTGAGCCCCAAGTTGGGTGTAGAGATTACTTTAAAAACATTTTTAAAATTTAAAAAAGTCCCCTCAAAGAACAGTTTTCTCATGTACCATTGTCTAGCACCCACCTGGGCTGCTGGAACAAAACACCATAGAGTGGATGGCTCAAACAATAAACATTTCTCACAGTTCTGGAGGCCAGGAAGGTCAAGATCAAGGCACCAGAAGACTCGGTATCTGGAGAAAGTCCAAAGTATCCTTACAAGGCAGAAGAAGTGAGGAGTTCTTGGGTTCTGTTTTATAAGGGCACCAATCCCATTCATGAGGGCTCCACCCTTAGAACCAAATCACCTCTGAAGGCCCCATCTCTAAATACCATAGCTTTCGGGATTAGGTTTCAACACAGGAATTTGGGGGGCACCTGAGTGGCTTAATCAGTTAAGCATCTGCCTTCAGCTCAGGTCATGATCTCAGGGTCCTGGGATGAGTCCCACATCAGGCTCTCTGCTCAGCAGGGAGTCTGCTTCTCCCCCCCCCTCCCTTGTGCTCTCTCTCTCAAATAAATAAACAAAATCTTAAAAAAAAAAAAAAAGGAATTTGGTAGGGGTGGGTGGATGACACGAACACTGAGTCTCTAGCAATCACCTTCCTGTTTTTGAATAGCCCCAGAATCTAGAGAATATGGGCCACATATACGCAATTTTTTACATCATAATCATTGCTCTTCTCCTAAAGTCTGAGAAGTCAAATCCTACACAACAACAAAAAAACCCGTGACCATTTGTGTTAAAATATCCTCAAGGTCTGTTCTGTAAATGAACATCTTTCTTCCTTTCTTTCTTTCTTTTCTTTCTTTCTTTCTTTCTTTCTTTCTTTCTTTCTTTCCTTTCTTCTTTCTTTCTTTCTCTTTCTTTCTTTCTTTCTTTCTTTCAAGATTTTATTTATTTATTTAATTGAGAGAGAGAGGGAGCACAAGCAGGGAGGAGGGGGGAGGGAGAAGCAGACTTCCAGTTGAGCAGGGAGCCCAATGCTGAGCTCGATCCCAGGACCCCAGGATCATGACCTGAGCCGAAGCCAGACGCTTAACTGACTGAACCACCCAGGAGCCCCTGGACTCCTTATTCCAATCAACCTTCACAACAGTGAATTTCCTGGACAGTCAGATTTGAGATTTCTCTCTGGATATTTCATATAAGAATGAAATTTGAATTATAGTTGACCCTTGAACAACACAGGTTTGAACTGCATGGGTCCACCAATACATAGAGGTTTTTTTGTTTTTTTTTTTTAAAGATTTTATTTATTTGACAGAGATAGAGACAGCCAGCGAGAGAGGGAACACAAGCAGGGGGAGTGGGAGAGGAAGAAGCAGGCTCCCAGTGGAGGAGCCTGATGTGGGGCTCGATCCCACAATGCCGGGATCACGCCCTGAGCCGAAGGCAGACGCCCAACTGTTGTGCCACCCAGACGCCCCCATAGAGGTTTTTTTTGATAAATACAGTACAGTAGTATAAATTCATGTTCCTTATGATTTTCTTAATACATTTTCTTTTCCCTAGCTTACTTTATTGTAAGAATACAGTATATAATATATATAACATATAAAATACGTGTTAATGGATTATTTATGTTATCAGTAAGGCTTCTGGCCAACAGCAGACTATTAGTAAAGTTGTGGGAAATCAAAAGTTCTATGTGGATTTTCAACGGTGTGGGGGGTTGCAACCCCCATGTGGTTCAAAAGTCAACTGTATAAGGAAGGAAACCACAGATCCTGAACATTTCAGGACAATTTAGATATTATAGATTTTGTCTATAGTTGTTGATATTGATGTATGTACGAAAGAAAAGTCCTTGGCCAGGCCAAGTGGTTTAGTATTTGGTTCAGAAACATACTGTTCTTGCCTTCATCAAATCACTGCTATTCCTCCCTTACCCAGAAATCTATGCAGATTTTCTACAGATTATAATTTGCAAATCTAAATGGCCCCCTGAGTCATCCTCTCTGTCCTCCTTGCCTTTAAATGAGCTCTAAGGCCAGTTGGTCATTTATATACAAACAAGTGGTCTTATGTATATATAAATATCAGTGATTATACCAGCTTTCCATGGCCCTGGAAATTATCTGGGGCCATCCACTCAGTTCTTCCTCCTCCCCACCCCAACTCCCGACCTGGGGAAGTCCAAAGGAACTGCTCTAGATTTCTATTAATTCTGAGGAAGGGGCTTAAAGTCTGTGGCCTTTGTAGCCTTTGGGCTCCTGTTTATAGATACAAGGCTTATATTTGGAATCATATTGAATCAGCCTCAAATTCAGTCCCTTTTCCTTTTCCACAGGCATCCACACACTCTCAATCAAAAAGGCTTCATGAATTCAGGATGTGGGCCACAAGGAGACAAAGTGAGTGTCAAAAGCGCAAAAAAGTATTTGGCATAACATGGTTCTTAAAGGATAGCAGGATTCTCAAAGTAACCCTCCGCCATCTCTCCTCCTCGGAAGCCCGAGGACCAACTTCCCAGCACCCACAAGCACTGTCTCTTTCTTCCCCGCATTGTTTTTCTCTATACCTCTCCTCACTATCTAGCCTGCAGTAGAAGATGCATAAATAAAATGTCTTCTTTCCTTCTCCCAACTAGAATGCAACCCCCAGAACAATAGGGATCTTTTTGTCTGTTTTATTCCTTCCCGTTTTTCCAAGCAACCTAGTAAACAATGCCTGGCATGCAGAAGGCACTCAATAAATATTAGTCAAATGGATGACACCTGAAGTTATTTCTTGCCTATTCTGTAATAATCTATAACACCTTATTCTGTAATATTTGTAATAAATTATTCTCATCTCTTCTTTAAAAAGTTGCTATCGCAGTTGTGTTTTTGTGTTAGATAAAGGGGAATTGGGGCTCCCGGGTGGCTCAGTCGGTTAAGCATCTGCCTTTGGCTCAGGTCATGATCCCACGGTCCTCGGATCAAACCCATGTCAGGCTCCTTGCTCAGCGGGGAGCCTGCTTCTCCCTCTCCCTCTGCCTGCTGCTCCCCCCTGCTCATGCTCTCTCTGTCAAATAAATAAATAAAATCTTTTAAAAAAATAGATCAAAAGGAATTATATCCAAAGGGCATGAGATAACTTGGGATGAGGAGAAGGCATTAAGTGTAGGAGGCAGATGGGGGATGGGGAGAGGGCATTAACTGTAGGAGGCAGACAGCACTTAGGTAAAATCACTAACTCAGAGTAAAAGACGACAATAAGTATGTAAGGCCCTGGCTCCTCTTGTCTGAAATTCTGAGAAATGTTGGTTGGGGTGAGTACGAAAGCCCCCATCAGATGAGATGGGAGCTATAGTACTTATTTGTTTGTTTCTATTTATTGGAAGTAGGCTCCACACCCAACATGGGGCTTGAACTCATGAGCCTGAGATCAAGAGTCGCATGCTCTACTGACTGAGCCAGCCAGGGCCCCTGATCTTATTTGATTCTCTCACTAACTTGTATATAAGGTCCATCACAAGCATTGGTTTTACCATTCATCAGTCCTCCCTAGTCCAGGAGCCGGGGGATCGGCTTCTCCACCACCACCGAACCTGTCCTCTGTGGGAATGCAGGAGTTGGGGTGTCCACGCAGGACCCAGTTTATTTGGAGTTTTATCTGCGGGGTAAGCCATGGGCAGTGTGTCCTGGCCGCTGAAGGAACTGCTGTCCTGATGCCTCAACGGCACAGGAGGGTGATTTTCTCCATGGTCACATGGAAATGATGTTTCTCATAGGCTTGGCCTGGAGACTTCCGACTGCATGACCCTTTCTCTTCTCCCTCCCCATCAGCACTTCTCACTGACAGCCCAGCCACCTCCAAGGCCACGATGCCCATCTCCCTTCCCCTCCCCACGGCAGCCGTGATGGCACCTCGCCTCACTACCTCGTCTCACCACACTACCAGCCCTTAGTCTGGTAATCCCTGGCTGATCTTCACTGCTGTCAGGGCATAACACTATGCCTCCCTGTTCCTCTCTTCTCTTGATTCTCAGGAGTGTACTTTGAGAGGTGCCTGGGTGTCTGACTCGTGGTTTCCACTCCGTTTGTGATCTCAGGGGGGCTCTGCACTAGGCATGGAGTCTGCTTGACACTTTGTCTCCCTCTGCCCCTCTGCCTTGCTTTCTCTCTCTCCCTCTCTCTCTCCAATCAATCAATCAATCAATCAACCCTTTTTTAAGAAAGTGTACCTTGAGAGTAAAACCAATGAACAAACTGTACGTGTTTTTATTTGCATTTCTGCCATCACACTCCTCATGGTCCTCAAGGCCTATGGATGCTTCAAGCTAAATGCAGAAGAAGCCACACAAAAAAGTCTGAAGAAGGAAAACACAGAAAGTCTGACTCTTTTTTTCACACAGGTAAATTCTGTTGCCGTCATTTACGTATGAAGGCACCAATGTGCAGAACTGTGACTTGGGCACGATCTCCGCCAAACCACTACGTGCAGCTGAGCTGGGAACGAGGCTTCCAACCCTCACACCTATGGGCAGTGAGCGTTTTAGTCCTCGTGTCTGCCCAGAAGCACGCTGAGGTTGGCTATTCTTCCATATGTATAACCTTAATTGTCCTGTCTGTTTCATGACAGAATGTCAGTAAGATTGAAGCAGCAGACAGAGCAGGACAGAATACTGGTCAGGAGCAGTCAGGGAGACCATTCAGCCCAGAATTCAAACCCCAGCTCAGTCAGTTACCAACTCCATGACCTTGGCTAGCTCATTTCTTAGCTTGTTAAGCCTCAGTTTCCTTGTCTGTCAAAACCAGATAATAATACCTATTTAACCTACTTCAGAGATTGTTGTGAGGATTCAACTGGATGACATGTTTCACAGAAAACATTCAGCAGAACAAGAAACAAGCCTTGGCGAGGACGTGGAGAAAAAGGAACCTTTGAGCACTGTTGGTGGGAATGCAAACTGGTGCAGTCAACGTAGAAAACAATATGGAGGTTTCTCAGAAAGTTAAAAATAGAATTACCCCACAATCCAGTAATCACACTACTGGGTATTTACCCAAAGAATACAAAAACACTAATTTGAAAGGATATATGCACCCTATGTTTATAACAGCATTATTTACAATAGCCAAATTACGGAAGCAGCCCAAGTGTCCATTGATTGAAGAATGGATAAACAAGATGTGGGGTGTGTATATATATTACTCATACATAAAAAAGAATAAAATCTTGCCATTTGCAACAACATGGATGGAGCTAGAGAGTATCATGCTAAGCAAAATAAGTCAGTTAGAGAAAGACACCATATGATTTCGTGGAATTTAAGAAACAAAGCAAATGAACAAAAGAAAAAAGAGAGAGAGAAAGAAAGAGAGAAAGAGAGAGAGGCAAACCAAGAAACAGACTCTTAACTATAGAGAACAAACTGATGGTTACCAAAGGGCAGGTGGGGGGTGGAGATGGGTGACAAAGGTGATGGGGACTAAGGAGTGCACTTGTTGTGATGAGTGCAGGGTGATGTATAAAACTGTTGAATCACAGATCATGGGGCCGGGGGGGGGCTGGCTGGCTCAGTTGGTGGGGCGAACAACTCTTGATCTCGGGGTTGTGGGATCAAGGCCCATGTTGGTTGTGAAGATTACTTAAAAAATAAAATAAAATCTTAAAAAAAAAAAGAATTGTTGAATCACTGTATCATACACCTGAAACTAATATTAAACTGTGTGTTAACTATACTGGAATTAAAATTAAAAACTTAAAAAGAAAAAAGAAAACATTCAGCAGAGTCCTGGCACACACGGTAGGCATTCAGTAATTGGCACCTTGAAACTATTACAATAGCAGAAGTTTTGAACTTTCGTTTCTTAAACAAAGGCCTGAACCCTTTTAGTTGCGACATCTTAGATTAGCTATTAAATCGAACAGCTTTTTAACCAGTTGAACAGGTTGTTTCGTGCGGTTCATTTTTTCTGCATTAGTCATGAAGACTCGAGGCCCAGCCACTCATCTTTTCTCCAACATTCTCCAAAGTAAAATTTCAAACATGCAGCTAACTGAAACACTTCTACACTGAACATCCCAACAGAGGCCCCCTACTGAGATCTTATCACTAACATTTTACTGGACTTGCTGTATCACCTCGCTACCCATGACCCGCCCACTATCTTTCTTATATTTTATTCATTTCAAAGTAAATTGCAGACATTTCTTTCTGAATACGTCAGCGTACCTCACTACCTTGAGTTTAGTGTTTGCTTACATTTTCTTTTTCTTTTTTTTTTTAAAGATTTTATTTATTTATTCTACAGAGATAGAGACAGCCAGCGAGAGAGGGAACACAAGCAGGGGGAGTGGGAGAGGAAGAAGCAGGCTTCCAGTGGAGGAGCCCAATGTGGGGCTCGATCCCACAACGCCGGGATCACGCCCTGAGCCAAAGGCAAACGCCCAACCACTGTACCACCCAGGCACCCCTGCTTACATTTTCTAATCCCTGCATTATGATATAGAAACTACACTGGAGATCAGTCTGTCCCACTCCCTTTACTCCACAGATCTGGAAGCTGAGCCAACACACGCATCTCTGGAAATGGCATGAGTTTTGAGCGTGGTGACCCCAAGCAACACACAGAGCCAGTTGCTCTCCATTTCATTTTTTTAAACGTCTTTCTTTCTTTTTTTAAGACTTTTTTTAAAAGCAGTTTTATTTTATTTTATCTTTTTAAAATAAATGGTTTCCATTCACCAATTGACGGCCATCTTTGTTGCTTCCCAGTTTGGGCAATGATAAATAAAGCTGCTATAAACATCCACGGGGACACAGGTTCTCAACTCTTTTTAGATCAATACCAAGGAGCACAATCGCTGGATCATAGGGGAAGAGTATGCTTAGCTTTGTAGGGACTGCCAAACTGTCTTCCAAAGTGGCTGGACCATACTGCATTTCCACCAACAATGAATCAGAGTTCTGGTGTCCCACATCCTCATCAGCACTCAGTGATAGCAGCATTCCAGATTTTTGCCATTCTAATAGGTGTATAGTGTTCTTTCATATTTGCTTTGATTTGCATCACCTGGTTTGTTGAAGTTCATCTTGGATATGTCTAGGGGGTGCCATGGACTGATCTGTGTCTCCCCAAAATGTGTATGTTGAACTCCTTAACTCCAGTGTGATGGTATTTGAACACGGGGCCTTTGGGAGGTAATTGGGATTAGAAGAAGTCATGACATGGGGCCCTCATGATTGGATTGGTGCCCTTATAAAGACAGACACAGAGACTCTGTTTGTTGTCTCTCCCATGTGAGGACACAGCAAGAAGACGACCATCTGCAAGTGAGGAAGAGAGGGCTCACCAAAACCTGACTGTGCTGGCACCACGATTCTGGACTTCTCAGCCTCCAGGACTGTAAGAAATAAATCTCTGTTATTTAAGCCACCATCTATGCTATCTTGTTATAGCAGCCGGAGCTAAG